>NC_138944.1:38870000-39145000 GCF_965226115.1 Aulonocara stuartgranti
TAATCAGTTATGTAGGAGCAGGAGCTGTCTCATTAAATGTCTTAAAGGTTAACCTGTTGTTTAAGTAACTTGTCCTTTACGACTTACTGATCATGGGCATCTTCTCATGTGTCCTTTGGCAGATTCTTATAGAATTTTTCAGCTTCTTGAGGTGTTGAGAAAAGGTGGATCTTTCCATCGTACAGGATCCTGGGCCTATAGGGGTTGTGCTGGAATCCATGGAAGGCATTATTATCAATAAGCAGCTTGACAACCTGGTAAAAATCCCCATAGGATCCTAACCATTTCCGCAGACAGATCCTATGCAAATGTGATCTTGTGTAATTTGTTGTTTTCTTGCTTCCCAATATACCAGTTCTTTTTCTTGGAATTTTAAGAAACCAATGAGCACCGCTCTGTTCTGTTTCCCGGGGGCTAGCGTGCGATGTATTCGTTCCAGTGTGAATGACTTGTCAGGCGCTAGCCCCAGCATTTAGGTAGCATGTTGTTAATAAAGTCGAAGAGTGGTTGTTTCCCCTCTGCTTCCTCTCTTATGCCAAAGATGCACAAGTTCTTTCATTTTACTCGGTTTTCTAAGTCATCTGTTTTGGCTTCAAGAAGTAGGATTCTTTTGATAGTTCAGTGATGTTTCTGTTTTTTTCAAGTGTGCTTTCTACCTCAACAATGCAAGCCTCAGCCTCCTCGATATGAGCCGCCTGGTTCAATATGTCTCAGATTTGATTTGAACTCATCCAATACTTCATCTGTGTTGTGTGCTGGATTTGGTGCGGTTGTCTTAGTGCCTGTCTTGCGTCTTCGGGAAAGATTTCACACCGTTTGACAGATGAAGCTTTAGACATTTCAATGCTGTATATTCCAAACCACACTAACAGCGTACAGTTTGTACGCTGTCTTAGTAGCAATCCCGCTATGCTGCCATCTTAAGGCTGGGCCACATGACCCCATCCCTATGGTATATCTTTGTTAATATTGTCATTTAAGCTTATCATCAGATAATGAAGAAATTTTACAGCTGCTCAAAACCTGTCATATCCACCTTAGCTTTCACAAATAGCGTGTTGTCTTTAACGTACAGAGCATTTTGGGGAGTTTGCAGCATATTGTGGGAAATAAAGCAAGGAAATCCAACAGCAACATTGGTCTGGGATTCAGGAGTGGGTTGTTGGAAGCATTTGGTGGTAGGGTCAGGTCTGAAGCTGAGACTCCGATGGTTAGAGGCACCACTTTGGTCCAGAACAGAGAGAGACACAGTCTGTCTGAAAGGCCATGGCAGAAGAGTGTCAAAGTCTCCAGGCATGAGGACTACATAAAGTGACAGGTGAGTACCTCTTCCCTCCCCATCCCCATTCAGATAGGCTTTAATGGCCATCTTGTATCCACAGCGTCCAGTGTAGAATGGCACACTTGTCAGGCATGACAGCTGACCATTGGCCTCTGCCCCACTCCTCTTCCCAAAGTCTTCAATTTTCCAGATCAACTTCCCATCATAAGATGTCGCTTCAAGCTCCTGCAGGTGCTTTTTATTGAGATTAAGTTGAGCAGCATGAAGATGTAGGAGGCCTGAGTGACGCTTTAAGTTCTCCTCCAAGGTTCCTGGTTGAAGAACATAATAAGATCATTTAGCGAAATCCTGAAATATTCTTTACTGTCTAGACACGCCCAATCATTGTTGAATTATTTTACTGTTCATTTAGTTCAGAAAAACAGAGTAATAACCACCAAGGCTGGATTAACCTTTTCAGATTCCAGATTGTGATTATGAAGATAACTGTTGGTTGCAGCCTTAGTATCTTACCTCATTTCTTTTATGTGTTAATGACTTTATCCAGAAAGTTTATAGTAAATGAGCTCAGACTAAACGACATCCATAAAAGTCCATAAAGGGTCCTAATCTGGTATTTTAAATTTCAAAATCAGAAGCACAGACTGTTGGAAGGAGGACAACTGATATTTTTCTTCATTTTATATTGCATCAATGCCGAAATTACTCATTGTTTCAATTTACGATTAAGAACGTTTTTCATGTTCTTGAAAACATGAAAGTAAAGAAAGTGGAGAACTGGAACCTTCTCTTAACCTTGTTGAGACAAGTGGTGGATGGTGAAAGATATTACTGGAGGATCGCACCAGACTACTTGACATTGTCTAGCTACAGTCTCTGTTGCTAAATGAAGACAGCATATTTCATATCTGACCAAGTAACAATTTATTAATACAGGGAAGACGCTGTTACATTTACTGTGGTAAAGAGGTCTGAGGTTCAGTTACCTAGATGCTCTCTAAGGGCCTCAACTTCAGACACTTCCTGCATCGCAACATCCAGAGACTTCCTGAGCTGTGCTAGCTCCTCCAGATGAGGACGAAGCCCCCGAGACACCTGCTGGAGGTCCAGCTGGACAGAAGATAGGGTATCCTCTTGCCTTCTAAGAGTTCTCTGATAATACACAGACAGACATGGGTACAGTGGGGTAATTTGTGTGTTTATTTACATCAAATGTAAATAAAACATTCTCTAAATTTTATGGTAGTTAAAATTAAGAAAGACAGAATATAATCAACAAAAAAGAAAAAAAATTTCAGAAAAAAACATTGTTATCTGGCATCATGGGTAGATAAAATTGGGTATTATCAGCATTGCAGTAAAAATTAATGTTATGCCTTTTAATGATACTGCCAAAGGGAAGAATGCATAACGTAAACAGAATTGGTCCTAGCACAGAACCCTGTGAAACGTGTGAAGAGGCCTCTTCTTTTACATGAACTTGGAGTCTAGTACATAGATATGTTTTAAACCACTGTAGTGCAGTGCCTTTAACACCTACAGCATGGTCTAATGAAATATTATGGTCAACAGTATCGAATGCTGCACTGAGGTCTAGCAGGACAAGAAAGCTGTTCATTAAAGCTGTTTCTGTGCTGTGATGAGCTCTGAAACCTGACTGAAACTGTTCAAATAAATAAGTTATGTGTCCAGCAAACTTACCTGAGTGGAATCTTCTCATTTGTCTTTGAACCTGGTCATGAGTGAAAATGATAGGTGGGGGAGGAGTGTCAGGACTTTTACCCGAAGCTATGGTGCCATGTGGAGGGGGAGGGAGAGAGAGTGCTGTGGCTGTGGATTGCACACTGACTACAAGTAAGTCAGTAGGAGGGTGAGCATTTATGGCAATGTTGAGTCTGTTGAAAAACAGATTCAACTCATTAGCTCTGTCCTCACCGCCCTGTCCTCTGTCCTCAAGTCTTGTGACTCCCTCATCTTTAGAGGCCTTCCTCACTCAGAGGGGAAGACCAGTACCGTTTAAAGATCCAGTATTGGCTTTCATACAAGAGACCTGGTTTAGAGCTCATCAATTTATCAACACTAGCCCCTATCTTACCTCTAGAGCCTCTATCTGGTATAATAAGAAAATATTAATTGGTAAGAAACCGTTCAGGTGGGAGGCTTGGTTTAGGGCAGGTATCAACCAGGTGGGGGATTTATTTGGGCAAACTGGCATGAAATCATTTGTGGAAATCAGACAAGAATGTAATCTGGATCCAAGGGAAATTTGGAGGTTTTTTCAAGTTAGACACTGTATTAAAGCCATTTTGAACAATAACTCAGACGCTCCATCTAGTATTCAGGAGGTGTTTGCAGCTCCTGGTATCAATAGAATCAGAGCATCCAAATTCTATGGGATCTTCAGAGAGGCGCACTCTCCCAATTTGGAGGGGCTGAGGCAGTGCTGGGAGAAGGATCTGGGAATTCAGATTTCAGGGGATAGTTGGAAGAAGCTGGCTTCATCATGGTATGTTTGCTCACGTGAAGCACAATCTCAGCTTATCCAATACAAGTTGCTTCACAGAAATTACTGGACTCCCAGTAAGCTAGTCAGGTTGAAGCTTGCTTACACTGACACCTGCTGGAAATGTCAGGAGGAAGCCGGGACCCTAGTTCATGTTGTATGGATGCCGGAAAAATGATTATTTGTGGGATGGGATCATTAACCTTGTGAATGATCTTTTTAATCTTCACCTTTCTAAGTCTCCAGCTTTGTGTGCCCTGGGTCTGTTACCTGACAGCAGTATTCTCACTAGAAGACAGAGACTATGGGTGCGTTTGGCTTTCATAACAGGCTGCAGGATAAGGCACTGGAAATCATCCAGCCCCTGTTGTTTCAGGGAATGGTCTGAACAAATGTCCAAGATGGCATTATATGAACAGGTTACGTACAGAGTTAAGGGGAGAGAAGATATTTTTGATCAGGTTTGGGGTCCCTTTTTGTTGTACATCGACAATGTCTCTTAGATAATGTGATACGTTGTTTTTTTTTTCTTATTTTGTTTTCCTTATGTCGTTGTCATTGTTGTTGTTGTTCTTTTTCTTTGACAGCCAGTAGAGGAAAGAAATTGGTCAAGGTCGAGTTTAGTTTCTAGGCACCTGGGTGTTCTGCCCCTTTTGTTCTTGTTTTTGCTGGTGTTTCCCAGTAGGCAGTTTCTTATTTTGTTTCTTCTGGTTTTTTTTCTTCTTTTTTTTCTCTTTTTTCTTTTGGTTTTCTTTAGCTATTGTTAGCTCTTATTTGTTTGTTGCTGTTAAGACGGAGAACTGACAATATTATTACTCCCGTTGTATATGTGTATATGTTTCTGTCCATCCAAAACATGAATAAAAAAAAAGAAGATAGTAGCCATCCAAAATTCTACTTCTCTTTCTTCTGAAAGACTAATTATTATTATTATTATTATTATTATTATTATTATTATTATTATTATTATTATTATTATTTCCAATGTAGGTGAACTGAGAGTTAAAACAGAGTATGCTTAACATGTTCTACTAATTTGAATTGTTCTACTCAATTCAATTTTAGTTATATAGTGCTAAATCACAACAGTCACCTCAAGGTGCTTAATATTGTAAGCTTTCCCTTACAGTTTTAAGCACCTTGAGGTGACTGTTGGGAAAACCTACATCTACACCAAACGTAACAGTTGTCTTATTCAACCAATGACTATTCAAGTAGTGGGCTTCCAAAACAGGTCAGCAAGTCAGCAAAAGTTATGGCTGAATTAAAAAAAAATCCACAATGGAAAGAGATTATTTAGCATGAACCTCAAACCAAAAGTGAGATTTTGAATTCTAGCAATGGTCCACTTTGTTTTCATTTTTCATTAATATCTAACATTCTTTGCCAAATATATCTACCAGCCCACCTCTGCACATGTCCAAACTGTGAAAGTCTGCCATCAAAGAGACTGGAGGCCTCCAAAAAATGCTGATGAACTTCTTGATAATATTTGGAGTGATCTATGCATTACACCTACACTACTATAGTTATCCCAAGGACTGAACACCGCTGTAATCATTCCGAGTACAGGGGTCTGGAAGCTGGTTGTCATAGTACTGGGTCTGTGAAATTTTTTTAAGTTATATTATTTGAATTATTGTTTTCTGCTTGTATTATATTTATATTTATAGTTCCTAGTTTCTGTTTTGTTTCTGTGCCTCCCCTGTGTTCCTGGTGTCATGTATCTGTTGAAGGTTTAGTTCTGTATTCTTGTTCTCTTTATTTTGTCTACGTGTGTTGTATGCTTAGTTCTGAGTCTTAGCACTCTGTCACTATGTCTTCCCTGTGTTCCATATCTAGTTACTTTTGTCTCTGTGTTTCATGTTTCCTTTGTTCCCGAGTCTCAGTCTGTCAGTCTGTGTCCGTTTCATGCTTCCTATTTTATTTTGATAGTCCTTGTCCTGTGTTCAGTATGTTGAATTTAGCTTCCCCTTTGTCTCATTATGTTTGATTATTCCCTGCTCTCCTCCTGTATCTGAGTCCCTCATTACTAAATACACTCCCTTGTGTATTTAAGCCCTGTATTTTCCTCTGTCCATTGTTCCATCATTAACAATGATTTATGTATCCTCAAACTGTGTGTGGCTGTTTCAGAGATTGAAACTCTCCCAAGAGGCTGAGCCATCTCAACCTCCTGCAGCTGTTTCCACCTGGGAGCTCTGCCAGCCTTCTCAGATGAGAGCTAGGGTGAGCCGACCCAGACACCTTCATCATCGGCTAAGAGCTTGGGCACAAACAGCCCCAGCCTCCTCCTCTGTCAGCTGAGGGCTCAAGCGAGCTCATCCAGCCTGCAAAAGACTTAACATTTCTGCAGGCCGAGAAGCATCCTGAGCTGGCTTTGTGCCCTGCGCAGCTCCAGCTAGCTTCGCCTCACCCAGAGGTTTCCACACCTGCTGGTTTGATGTCTGTTTCCACTGGAGGCTCAGGAGAGCTGCTCCAGCTGATTGCGGCTTCCAAGCCACCATCCGTCTCCGCCGGGGCCTTAGGATAGTCCGCCCAGCCATCACCTGCTCAACTGCCAGTGGCTGCCATGTCACCTCCAGCACAATCACCAGCACAACCATCTGCAGGTGCCACACCACCGCCTGCAGCTCCATCACCCATAGCTTCCATGCTGCTGACTACTGAATCATCAGCTCAACCACCTGCAGCTTCTACGCACAGTCTCCCCCATCTCCATCTCCACCAGAGGTCAGTGCGCCGTCTGGTCCTGCCTCATCTGGCCCTGCACACCAGCCGTCTGCCAATGGCTGCCAAGTCGCACTGACACCAGCCACTTTCCACACCAGCACTTTCTTTGCCATCATGGCAGCCTTAGTTTTGCCTGTACCACCGCTGTTTCCCACGCAGTCGGCCTCCGAACCTGTTTTGCCACCGCTGCTGCTTCCCACATGACCCCCAGAACTGTGTTTTTCTCTGTTTTTTTCTGAGGAAATGATTTTATTTTCTTAAATAATTTCTTGAATAATAACATCACATTGTGTTATTGCCGGAAACCAAGAAAATGTCCAGGTATTTGACTTTTGTTTAATTCAAAAGACTGCTTGAAAATTGAGTTTTTCTAAATTGGAAAAGTGACTCTATTGTGCTATTCCTTTTAAGTTATAACTTTAAGTAGCAGGAACTGAATATTTTTTAATTTATATATTAAATGTGCTAATTTACATCCAGATCAAACTGGGTTTGTGCCCCAGAGGTTTTCCTTTTTTAACGTTCGGAGATTGATGAACATTATGTATCATAGGCATTGGGGGACTTGCAAGATCGCAGTACTGAGCTTAGATGCTGAAAAGGCGTTTGACCAGGTCGAGTGGGCCTATATGCTTGGGGTACTGGTGGGGATGGGTATCGAAAACCGGTTCTTGTTGAGAACCGGTTCCCACTGTTTCAATTCCTTGGAATCGTTTGCCATTTTTGCAAACGATTCCCTTATCGATTCCAGTTGCCCCGAATGATGTCATCACGTTGCGGAGCGTCATTTACCTGGCAGGAAACACGGCGGCTCAAACGCTCAAAAGTTTGGTTATACTTTACGAGAACGGATGACAACAGGGCAACTTGCAATACTTGCAAAGTAGATATTTCATTTAAGGGAGGAAACACTACGAATATGCAAAAGCATTTGCTCACAAAACACGCGATGACCTTAAATGAATGTCGTGTTTTTAATTCCGCTCCGGACTCGTGAAGCTCAACCCAGCAGCAGTGGTAACGTTTGCACGTCCTCTCCCGTTAATGCGGCAGGTAAATAATCAACTAACAGTGCATATTATGTTAGCGCGATCTGCCTTATTACAAAACCTGCCATTACTGTGCTTTTAGGTGACCGTGATGAGAGAGACAGAGTCTGGCTCAGATGCTGGCAGCTCTCGCTGCAGTCTACCGGTAGCGTCTCCTTTCAGGCCAGGATAGATGAATGACACCAAGCAGTGACTAAGTTTGTGGTAAAAGGCTTGCACCCATTTGCCACAGCAGATGCCCCGATTTTCGGTAAGTGAATGTGTTTAATTGTAGGCAGGGACATTACTGGATATTCTTGTGTAATTGCCACAGAACAATTTATGTTATACTTTGTTATTGCTACTGAAGAATATTTATTTTATTATTTTACATTTACAATTTTTTTTCCTGGGGACCCTGTGACACCCCATTGAAGAGCCGTAGGCTGGATCTCTTAAGATCTCACTGCTGGGTTTGTAAGGCCATGTTACTCCTAAATTTCTATCTTGTTCAAAGAGAAGATATAAAACAAAGTTCTAAGCCAGGGGTGTCAAACTCAAACACACAGTGGGCCAAAATTCAAAACTGGAACAAAGTTGCGGGCTAACGTTAATATTTATTGAAATACACTCAACAAAAATATAAACGCAACACCTTTGTTACTGCTCCCATTCCCCATGGGATGGACGTAGAGACCTAAAATTCATTCCAGATACACAATATAACCATCCCTCCCAAACAGTGGTCACAAATCAGTCCAAATGTGTGGTAGTGGGCACATCTGCTATATTGAGATAATCCATCCCACCTCACAGGTGTGCCACATCAGGATGCTGATCTGACATCATGAGTAGTGCACAGGTGTACCTCAGACTGCCCACAACAAAAGGCCACCCTGGAATGTGCAGTTTTGTCTCACAGCAAAATGCCACAGATGCCACAAGCAATGAGGGAGCGTGCAATTGGCATGCTGACAGCAGGAATGTCAACCAGATCTGTCGCCCGTGCATTGAATGTTCATTTCTCAACCATAAGCCGTCTCCACAGGCGTTTCAGAGAATATGGCAGCACATCCAACCGGCCTCACAACCGCAGACCTCGTGTAACCACACCAGTCCAGGACCTCCACATCCAGCAGGTTCACCTCCAAGATCGTCTGAGACCAGCCACCCAGACAGCTGCTGGAACAATTGGTTTGCACAACCAAACAATTTCTGCACAAACTGTCAGAAACCGTCTCAGGGACGCTCAACTGCATGCCCGTCGTCCTCATCGGGGTCTTGACCTGACTCCAGCTCGTCGCCGTAACAGACTTGTGTGGGCAAATGCTCACATTCGATGGCGTCTGACACGTTGGAGAGGTGTGCGCTTCACGGATGAATCATGGTTCACATTGTTCAGGGCAGATGGCAGCTGAGAATGTCCCAGTTCTTGCATGGCCAGCATACTCACCGGACATGTCACCCATTGAGCATGTTCGGGATGTGCTTGACCGGCGTATACGACAGCGTGTACCAGTTCCCACGAATATCCAACAACCTCGCACAGCCATTGAAGTGGAGTGGACCAACATTCCACAGGCCACAATTGACAATCTGATAGACTCCATGCGACGATGTGTTGCACTGCATGAGGCAAATGGTGGTCACACCAGATACTGACCGGTTCTGGGTCCCCAGACCCCCAATAGCGCAAAAAACTGCACATTCCAGGGTGGCCTTTTGTTGTGGGCAGTCTGAGGTACACCTGTGCACTACTCATGATGTCAGATCAGCATCCTGATGTGGCACACCTGTGAGGTGGGATGGATTATCTCAATATAGCAGATGTGCCCACTACCACACATTTGGACTGATTTGTGACCACTGTTTGGGAGGGATGGTTATATTGTGTATCTGGAATGAATTTTAGGTCTCTACGTCCATCCCATGGGGAATGGGAGCAGTAACAAAGATGTTGCGTTTATATTTTTGTTGAGTGTATATTTATTGCTCCAGATATAAGAATGAATCTTTTCTTATGGACTCAAACACGTTTTGCTGAAAAACTGAATATGGAACAAGCAAAGCTTATTACTAAACAATATATATATATTAGCTGTATAATACCAGTAGGCCAGCTCTGATAGTAATTTGGTATGGCTTCGCGGGCCAAATGTGATTAGGGGGCCAGAGTTTGACACCTATGTTCTAAGCTAATCGACCTTAGTGTTCTCCTTTTTTAAAGAGAATCGATAAGAGAATCGATAAAGAATCGAATCGTTAAACAGAATCGAAAATGGAATCGGAATCGTGAAAATCTTATCAATACCCATCCCTAGGTACTGGAGAAGTTCGGTTTAGGCGAACAGTTTATATCATGGGTTAATATGCTATATAGACATCCCACTTCTTCCATTCTCACTAACCAAGATAGATCAGCGCCTTTTTCTTTACACCGCAGGACACGACAAGGCTGCCCTTTGAGGCCTTTGCTCTTCTCAGTTGCTATTGAACCTCTTGCAGTAGACATTAGGAATGAGCCCTCCATTGACCCTGTCCGATTGGGGAATATCAAGCACTACATTTCTTTATATGCGGATGATGTTGTTTTGTTCTCATCAAATCCTGAGTGATCTGTTCCTGTACTATTGGATCTGGTGAGGTCATTTGGTGAAATCTCAGGTTATACAATTAACTGGCAGAAGAGTGAGTTTGTGGCTTTGACTGCAAACCTGGAAGTTGAGTTTTTGAAAACTTTGCCTTTTAAAATTACAGATAGATTGAAATACTTGGGTGTTACTTTGCCTAAGGATCATAAATTGATCTTTAAGCTGAATTATTCTGCACAAGTTGAAAAACTGAAAAAGGAAATGGAGGGCTCTCCCTATTTCCATGGTAGGTTTCATTAACATAATCAAAATGGTTTCTCCTCCTAAATTCTTATATCTATTTTTATATATTTTTGCCGACTCAGTAGTATTACCATTTGTTTGGGGCTTTAAAACTCACAGGATATCAAAAGTTCATCTATGTAAATCCAAACTTAAGGGGGTTTTGGTCTGCCACGTTTTCAGTCTTATTATTGGGCTGTGAATGCTAGAACTCTTGCTTACTGGCAGGAAGAGTACAAAAAGGTCATGTTTGCTAATACCCCGCCCCCGGGTGGTTGTAGAGAGTGATGCTCTTCTTCTTTCGTCTTCTAATCCGCGAACCAAGGTCAATAATTTTATAGTTTTAAACTGCGTTAAAATCTTTAGTCAGATCAAAAAAGGTTGTGCACTACCAGACACTTCGATCCATACTCCAATATATCGTAATCATGCATTTCCACCCTCATGTTTAGATGCCTCTTTTGAGGTCTGGACACAGAAATGTATATTTACTCTTAAAGATTTATATATTGATAGGCAATTTGCATCATTTACCCAGTTGCAGAATAAGTTCTCTCTCCCTACATCACATTTTTTCCATTATTTACAGATAAGAAGCTATGTTCGTCAGAGTATCCTCAACTTTCCATTTCTTCCGGAGGAGGAGCCAATTTTTAAGCTCCTTCTGAGCTCCCCGGCTTCTAAAAAGTTGGTCTCTGGTTTTGTGAATGGTTTTTCAGAGTATTTGACTTTTAAATCTGACTTTTTGAAGACAGCATGGGAGGAAGAGTTTGGTTTGCTATTTGGAGATGAGGTTTGGGAGAGGAGTCTGTGTAGGATCCATTCTTGTTCTATAAATGCAAGGCATCCATTAATTCAATTCAAAGTGCTTCACAGACGTCATTATTCAAAAACTAATTTGCATAGGATTTTTCCTTCCATTAGTCCAATATGCGATCGTTATAAACTTGGAGAAGGCTCTCTTACCCATTTATTCTGGACTTGTCCCAAATTGCATAACTATTGGTTAAATGTTTTTCTGATATGTACAACTGCACATTAGAGCCACCCAATAACTGCATTGTTTGGATCCTCCTCTTCCCTTTTACACCTCAGGTCTGCTGCACAAACTACAATTCTGTTAGGAATGGTAATTGCTAAGAAAATTATCTTGGCTCTCTGGAAGTCTGACATTGTACCTCGTGGCTGGCAGAACTGATTGCTCTACTGCGTATGGAGAGAATTAGGTATACATTAGAGGACAAACTTAGTACGTTTTTTAATGTGTGGCAGCCATTTTTAGATCATGTATTAAAACAAAGTCTTCTGATCAATAATTCAGTCTACCACCCTAGTGTTTTATTTTTGTAGCTTGCCAGTGTTGAAGTAGTATCTTTGTTGATGCAGTGTAATTTTTTGCCTTCTGTTTTTTTGCCCTTGCTGTTGTGTTGTCTGTTTTTTTTCTTTATATCAAAAATCTTAATAAACTTTTTTTTTTTTAAATGTGCTAATTTTATTGCAGTCAAAAGGTACGTGTCAAATGTATTCAAACTCTTGAAGTTCTTATAAGCTTCAACTTAAAAAAAAATTAGGTTCTGGTAACTTTTGGGGTTTTGCAGTATAGTTGAACTTTAAGGGGCCTGTTTTGGGTTTAACCTCTTTGGGTTTAACTTCCAGTGTCCGCTGTTTTAAAGTGAATCTGGAAAGTATTTACAGTGCTTCACTTCCCTATATTGTCATGTTACAGCTAGGGATGGGTACCGGTTCTGACATAAACGGTAGTAACCAGAACAAAAAGCAGCGCACATTTGGTGTTTTATATCGGTGCTTTTTTTTCCTGAGATGTCATATGCTTCAGATTCTAGCCAATCATTTTTCATTTCACATACGTTCTTTTAGAGCAGATCTACAGATTAAAAATGCCCAAGGTGAAGCGGTCAAAGTCTGGCTGTACTTCACAGCAAAAGATGCAAACTCAGCAGCCTGCAACAAGTGCTTTAAGGTGATACTGTGCAAAGGAGGTAACACCTCAAATCTGATGAAACACCTGGCGACGCATAGCGTTGTTTTAAAAGCCGAGAAATGCGCCGTACCTACTACGGGTGGTCTGCCTGTTATCGGACTCGGAGTTAGCAACATCCCCCAAAAACCTGAAGAGGAGAGTCCTGGCCCCTAGCCCTGCCAGTGTAGCAGAAATGATGATGATGGCAGCAGCAGCCGTTCTTCTCTGCGTGAGTAGCTTAATGTTGTTCGTGTGTAATTTACGTTGAGTAGGCTAACCACGTTATTACATTAATGCATGTAAGGTGAACTAGCAAACAGCGTTGTAGTTACATGCGGCTTCTTGTTTAATGGCAGATACTCCCTTCACCCTGGACAAAAAGGGTAAAATGACCAAAGAAAAAGTGGAAAACAGCTAAACATGAGAGGTTTTTGGACAAAGTTTGTGTTTTTTCCATTGTTTAAGCACTGCTTCCAGCCAAGAGTGATACCATATATGCCCCATAGCTGCAGAAAAGGCTAACATTGTTATCTTTTTACAAAAAAAACAGCTAAACATGAGAGGTTTTTGGACCAATTTTGTGTTCTCCATTCTTTAAGCACCGGTTCGAGCACCGGTTCGAGCACCGTTTAAGCACCGGCACCGTTTCAAAAGTACCGGTTTGGCACCGGTGTTGGATAAAACCTAAACGATACCCATCCCTAGTTACAGCGTCATTAAAAATGGATAAAATTCATTTTCAGCCTGAAATTCTACACACAATACCATTAATGACAAAGTGAAAAAAGTTTGCTTGAAACTTTTGAAATTTAGTAAAAGTAAAAAACAGTTGTACATAGGTATATGCAACATTTGCTCAATACTTTGTTGCAGTACTTTTTGAAGCAATTACAGCCTCAAATCTTTTCGAGTATGATGCAACAAGTCTTTTTTTCTGCAGTTTCTTCTTTGCAGAAAATCTCAAGCTCTATCATGTGGGGAGGAGGGATGGGGAGTGTCAGCGCACAGATCTCTCTAGAGATCTGCAGTCAGTTTCAACCTGATCTGTCAATCAGGTTCGAAGTCTGGTCTCTGGCTGTACCACTCAAGGATATTTACAGAACCGCCTCTGTACATTGCTGCATTCATCTTTCCCTAAATGATGAATAGTTTCCCAATTCCTGCTGTTGAAAAAAATCTCTATAGCATGATACAGCCAACACCATGCTTCACTGTAGGGATGGCATTGGGCATTGAGTCTGAGTCACAGCCCTTTGCAGCATGTCTTCCCCTCTCTCTCACCCTTTGCTTTCCTGTTGATTTTTCACTCTCCCTATCAAAAAAGCCAATTAAAGGCCAAAAAACTCTATGGGATGTTATATAGACAGTGTATTTCCAAATCATGTCCAATCAGCTGAATTGACCACAGATCAAGCCAGTTGTAGAAACATGATCAATGAAAATAGGATGTACCTGAACTCAATTTTAAATGTTATGGTTTTGAATACTCATGTAGGTGTTATATTTCTTATTTTCCCTTTTAATAAATTTGCAATAATTTCAAGCAACCTTTTTTTACTTTGTCATTAGGCAGCATTGTGTTTAGAATTTTAAGGTAAAATATCAATTCAATCCTATCCCCGGGCGCCTGCTTAGTGGGCTGCCCACTGCTTCACTGAGTGAATGGGTCAAATGCAGAGAAAAACAAGTAATTTCCCCATGGGGATCAATAAAGTATCCATTATTATTATTATTATTATTATTATTATTATTATTTGGAATATAGCTGTAATATGACAAAATGTGGAACAGGTGAACTGCTGTGCATAGTTTCCAGATGCACTGTAAGACAGAAAGTCAAAGAAGCTCCTCAAAGTTTAAATATAGCCATTACGAAAAAATAAAAGTAAAACTGAAATAAAATTCATCAGCATCATCCTGACTACAAATATGATAAAAGTAAAGACAGTATATGGAGAGTTGACAAGTCAGATTGTAGCCGTGTTTTAACCTGAGCCATGGAGACCGCATGCTCATGATTGCTGCTCAGCTGCAAAAGTGGTCTGAATTGCTTCTGCAGTCCAGTAAGTAGCAAAGTGTCTGTCTGGACCTCCTGCTCCATTTCCAGCGAATCCTCTTGGAAAACTTCCATCTGAGACAGGGAGAGAACAGTCAAAGGTAAACACACAGCTTGTTGTCACATTTATCTCTTAGACATTTATCTTGTCATCTTATACTAAATGAGCTATGCTGGTGAGAAAATCTTGGATATAATCCTTTGAATACTTAATGTAACTTTTTCAAGTAAGAGTTTATTTTTAATAATATACTAAGTTACTTATAAAATCAGAATATTCTAAACTCTCACAAGAAAAGAAAAATATGTTATTGGAGAAATCTTGATTATTATTGTGAATTATGAGTTTTTCTGAAACGGAGCAGATTTTTTCATATTTCACGTGCTATTCTGCAGGAGCCTACACATTTTAATTCCTTTAATAACTCCTGGACCACTGTCAACATGAGCTTATATGTGAACCTCACCGTCATGCCTCTAACCCAATGACTGCTGTTATATATGTGTACTGTTGTACAGTATCAATATCATTATGTAAAGTGGAAATACTTGTTTCTCCAGGTGGGTATTGCTCCTCAGGACCAGCAGCATGTGGTGATTGATAGCTTTGTCTTCATGAAGCTTGGCATTCCTTCTTTTACCCTGTGAATCATAGCATAACAGGAAAAAAGTCACTTGATCTTAAACGTCCAAGCAACCAATTTCACTATTTCATCAGTTGAACTAACCTGTACAGAGCAGCCAAATTTCTTAAAACAGCAGTCATTGTTAACTTCAGGACATAACTGTCTATGACTGGTCAGCTGGAAAGCAAGAAAAGAAAAAAAATCAGGTTACTAGATGACTTTGTGGAATACTTAACTGATTGGTCAGCAATTCTTGGGGTCTGTATATGTGAATCAGAAACTGTTACATCAGCTTATACTATATATAACTACAGCAACAATGTCCTTTTAATAATTTTCACAATTTTAGACTCTGGTAGCACTATAGTGCTTTTTTTTGCTAAGCTGTCCACTGTTTTGTATATAAATGATGTATATACTGAATGCAGGGGATGGGATATACATAACTGCCAGTTATTTCAGATTGTGCCACTGACGTACAAGAGTTGCTATTTGAATAATGCGGACATATATCTTCTTGGTTAAAGTTGATCTCTTTCCTCACCCCCATCCTTCAGTGATACCCTTCTGGTTTTGTTATGATGTCTGATTTAGTACTAAAACTGAGAAAAAACTGAAACAACCAACCAGCTCTGGTAGAATATTTGTGTACTACAGCTGGTTGTTTGTTTGAAACAGCAACAGTTAGATGATGGCTGTTCCTGCAGAGCTATGATGTGATTCAGAAGATGAGCTCACCTTGTGTCTGGGGACCTTTTGGGAACAGCCTTCAGGACAGTCTACCTTCACATCTGGACACAAGCTCTGCACATGATCCTATGGAGCACAGAGTCACCACAAAGTCACATCATAAATTTATACTTGTACTGTATTTTAAGAGTAAATTAGTTACACTTCAGGAAGAGAAGCATTCAATTAGATTTTGGCTGTGTATTTTCGTTGGTGAGATAAAGTCCACCCCTGACAGCAAATGAAATCCTTTAGTAATTAGCACCAATCCTGACCTGAGAAAGCTGGACCAAGAACAGCTGGAAAGATTTGGATCACCATTCTCAGTGGTAAAAGAAAAGGTGGAGTTGTTCCTCTTCTGTGCTGTGTCAGTGGACTTTACCTGAATGAGGCTGAGCTGGAACAGCTGCCTGCAGTGTGGGCAGGGTTCCCTGCGGTATGGACAGATGTTGGTCAGGTGTTCTTGCAAGTGCCTCCTCTGTAACACTGCAATGCAGCCTGTATTGGTGCATTGCACTTGTTCATACTGACATGACTTCAGGTGCTCCTGCAGGGAGTGAACAGATTACCTCAGTTGTATAGATCTGAGCCAAACATGACTTCAGCTATTTGAAAAACCAAAGAGTGATATTGCAGTGGCAATGTCCAAAACTTCAATAGTCTTGTTATCAACACTAGCACACAGATTTTAGCTAAAAACACCATGCTCACCTTATTTCTGCTATGCAAAACATGGTGTGTCCTTGTGGGCCAGAGAGTCAATATGCATATTTAGCATGAACATCTAATCTATTAAGTTGTTAGACTACAATTTGCATATATAGAGTTTACCTGCAGATTGTTTAATGTGAAAATAGTCGTGCATGCTGGGGCATTGGTGCAGTACACTTCTAAACTGGAAATTTCACGTTTGCAGCAGTTATCCTGGAAAACCTGCATGGAAAAAATATTTCTTATAACTTCAACAAATCAAAAGTGCATTTTCAAACTAACACTGAAATTTTCAAACTAAAACTGACAACACCGTTTGCATGTGTCGTCATGTGTTGTCAGTGTATCTTTTCCTTCTGTGTCCAAGAGCTCCACTGATGTCCAAAAAAACATAGAACCATACTGTTACATTTGAGAGCATGGTCAAAGGAGCTTGCAAAGAAAAGCGTCTGGACTTCTTTAAGTTGCTTGAAGACGTTTCACCTCTCATCCGAGAAGCTTCTTCAGTTCTAAGGTCAAATGAAGAATGAAGAAGCTTCTCGGATGAGAGGTGAAACGTCTTCAAGCAACTTAAAGAAGTCCAGACGCTTTTCTTTGCAAGCTCCTTTGACTACGATGACCTGGATGACTGAGAACCTTCACAGACATTTGAGAGCATGGATTTTCACTACCTTGAACACACACAGTCACTTCAATTCAATTTTATTTATATAGCACCAAATTAAAAAAAACAGTTGCCTCAAGCTGCATTGTAAGGTAAAGACCCTACAATAAAACAGAGAAAACAGAGGACCCCCCCCCCCCAGGAAACCCCCAAATGCTTTGGTGACAGCGGGAAGGAAAAACTCCCCTTTTAACAGGAAGAAACCTCTGGCAAAACCAGGCTCAGAGAGGAACAACAATCTGCCGCAACCAGTTGGGGGTGAGGGAAGGAAGACAGGAGAAATCACACAAATTATACATTATTTAACCTTAAATCTTGACCTGACTGTGGTGCTGAAGCAAAGGTCAGTGAAATTTTCATTATTCAGCCACAAACACTTCTTTATCAACTAGCTCAAAAAACTCATTGAATAATAATGAATGTATGCTATGACAAAGTAAAACATGTACTTCTTCACAGTTAGTTTCACATAATGGCAAATGGACTGATTCTTAAATCTTGCTATTGTACTCTACATGAGTATTCAAATCACTTTATGCAACTCATTTACTTTTATATGTCATTGTTTGCAGCTGGTCCTCTGCTTTACTGTTTAGATTCTGTACTTTCATTACATAGGTTTTGGCCACTCAGGTAGCTAATTTAAGAGAAACATTCTACTGTACACTACAACTATTAGAGACACAGCAAATATTGTTGAAACCTCAGTGTTATCGCTTAAAAAACACAGGCTCTTGTGATGTTAGTCTATGTGTATGAAGAAGATATTGTGTTTATTTAAAAAAAAAAGACAAATGGATTTAATTTATTTATTGCAATGATCTGTTTCAATTTGCAAGAGACAGTCTGACCCCACCTCTATTCTATGTGAAAATGTAAATATTACTGTTGTACCATAACCACTCTTGACCAGGGAGATGACATCAGGGTATCAATCATGTTTGTTGACCCATAGGCCATTTATTTTGCTATATGAATCTTTTACATTTGCTTCTTTTTTTTCTTTTATTTGTTTTTTTTTTAAAAAAGGTCAAACATATCAGGTAAAGGTGGGTGTATAGCAACTCATTTTTAGTTCATTATTTGAGGCCCACTTCTTTCCAGTAGCAGGACACTTTATTTTCAGTTGTTTCAGTGAGAGACAATACTATATATTATTACAATCCTGATTAAATAAAAAATCTTAATAATTAATTTTACTATGAAAATAAATGTTTCTATTAAAAAAAAGTTTGTTTTATATGCTGTCAATTATAGTTCTTATGAAGAAATTCTGAATCAGTAAAAATTGGTATTGGGATGTCACACTTGGACCTGCCAAGAAAACCGTAAATGGCACAGCTCTAGCTTCTGCAGAAGCTAAAAGTCTGCCTGACAAATTACAGCTGCCCTCTGTCTCACCTCAGTTGTTGTGATCACAGCTTTGTCCACTGGGCAAACTGGGTTGGACGGTGATGAACTCTCCCTGCAACACCAAGCACAATGACCCAACCATACATTTTTTAAGGAGGACATGTGTTAAAATAAGTGTGTTTTAAGGTAGACTGTGTCAGTAAGGGTGCTATGTCAACCAGCTCATATCTTAAATTGACTGAACTTTTTTAATAGATGGACTGTAAGACCAATATGTTTAACTTGAACAGCTTTTCTTTTAGTTCTTTTCAATTTCACGTGTGTTTTTTGGGAGACTATATCAAATTTTTTACAAGGCTTGTGTCAGTATAAATGTGGTTTTATGTGAACTGTGCCAGTGTGTGTGCATCTTAAGGTGTACTAGCTCTTACAATAGTCCTTGGAGACAGTGGAAGCAGTAGATGTGACCACAGGAGTTTTGCTGGGGATTGAGCACCACCTCTCTGCAGATTGGACAAACAAATTCCTCCTTCAGCTTCAACACAAACTTTAACCTGTGCCTGATGGAAGCCAGCTCTGAATCCCAGGAGACTGTGGGGCCCGACAACCTCCTTCTGGATTCCTCAGACCCCAGCCTCGACTCTTCGGACCTCAACGAGTAGGTCTCAGAGGGAATGCTTGCCTCCTCCGGGGATCCTCCCTGATTTGTATTTGCTGTTGCCATGAGCTTGCAAGAGGCCAGAATAAAGAGCTAGTACAGGTGATTGAAATATAGAAATATGATATAGAAAATTGTGCAGTGCAAAATGGCATCACTACGTTGGGGGTTGCCACAGTGGATCATCTGACTCCAACACACCCTATGCTTAGCATCCTCCTCTGTCACATCAACCCTCTGCATATACATCCATGAATCTTCTCTGTGGTCTTCCTCTTTTTGTCCTGCCTGGCAGGTCTATATTCAAAATCCACTGTCTCCATTTCTAATATATCCACTATTCCTCTTCTGCACATGCCAGCCTTGTCTCTCTAACTTTGTTTCCAAACCACTCAACCTCAGGTCTCACTACCATTTTGTAAATCTTTCCTTTCGTTTTCATTGGTATCACTGTCACAAATCACACCTGACACTAATCCCAACCCACTTCTTCACCTCTCTTGTCCACAATGCATTGCTTTCAATGGTTGCCCCCAGGTTTTTAAACTCACCTACCCTTACTATCTCTGACACCATAACATGCTTTCCCCCAAAGTCCATCCATCCATCCGCTACCGCTTTTCCTTTTCAGGAGCCTATCCCAGCTGTCGTAGGGCGAGAGGCGGGGTACACCCTGGACAGGTCGCCAGTCTGTCACGGGGCCAACACACAAGGACAGACAACCATTCCTACTCACATTCACACCTAGTGACAATTTGGATTTTCCAATTAACCTATCCCCACAAACTGCATGTCTTTGGACGGTGGGAGGAAGCCGGAGTACCCGGAGGGAACCCACGCAAACACGGGGAGAACATGCAAACTCCACACAGAAAGACCCCGGCCTGATGGTGGAATTGAACTCAGGACCTTCTTGCTGTGCGGCAACAGTGCTAACCACCGTGCCACCGTGCTTTCCCCCAAAGTCTGTAGCATATATAGTAATACATGTAAAAAAAGAAAAGAAAAAGAAAAACAAAACTATAGGCAGAGCTTTAATAACAAATCCAACTTCTACAACGCATTAGGAAATCATAACTAAAAGTAAAGTATTTCGGATCAATCATCCCGTTATCATCAAAAGAACAAGACTGTACATTTCTAGGTGTGTGCGCACAGTTACAGCACACAGTGGGGCGTCATACACAGCACATGCTAATGATAGGTACACGTGAACTTTATCTTTGCCGCTACTATACTGCTATGAAACCGTAAAAACAACGTTAATTGTGCGTTAAATGTATTTAAAGTAAAAGAGACAGAGGTCGTTGTGTTGTCTGTGCTCAGTCTACTGGGGAATCCCCGCTGCTGCGTCTTTCTTTACATTTCAGCTCAAATTAATGCTCTGGAGGCCGTTTTACTTACTGCTATGCTTCTCTCAAACAACTTTAAGCACCTTTCGGATATTTAACGCGTTTATCCTCTGAAAGGTTTCGAACGCCAGATGTTCCCTCTGAGCACCACGGCTGATTTACTTTCATTTTCCACTGTGAGTCCAAGCTTCAGCGTTTGGTTTTCTTACCTCAGTAAGTGAATCTCTCTGAAGACATTAAAACACTTCAAGACAGCGATCCATGCAGTCCCAGCATGGATCAATGTTAATGATCGCTATTGATGATCCTATGATAGGCAGCGCAGCCGTAGCAGCAGGAGAAGGAAACGTTAATGCAGGAAGTGATTCAACAACCTGCTGCTGCCCGATGCTATAGGCCTATTGCAGCTCACACGAGGTAAGAAAAATCGTTTCATTCAAACTGTAATGAAAGGCAAGTTACAAGATTAATATCAACCACTGTTGGAAGAAGTACTCAGAACATTTACTCAGATTAAAATCCAGTAATCTAGATTGATATGCTACATCACTCCAACGAAATACAGCGTACATAATGAAGTTGCAGTGCAACTCTAAGGGCTCTTCTCTTGAATCTGTCTGCTGTTACCGTAGGCTACTTTTTTTTTTTAACTGTTTAGTGAGATTTTTGTACATTTTTACGCTGGTGACACAGAACTATACCTGCCACTTACACCATTTGAACCTGGTATGTTGGCTGTCTTTGTGAAATTCAGAATTGAATATCAAATAATTTCCTCCGGCTAAATTTCACCTCAGCGGCTTGATTTTTTCATTAGAGCAAAGAGATCGGATCACAATGCTCTCATGTTGGCACCTTTACGCTGACTCCCAGTGTATTTTATAATTTACTTTAATATTTTATTGGTTATTTTTAAGTACCTGCTCATAGCGACATCCGGAACCTGTTGTTACCCAGTACTAGTAGAGATCTTGCAGACTCTGAAGGAAATCAGGTCGGCGGAACCCCGACTTAAAACACACCTTTAAGTCAAGAAGTTTAAGATAAGGCCCTCTCTGACTTTTTAATTAGTTTTGAATTGTCTTTTTATTTCTTGCGTTTATTACTTTTGCTTTAATCTGTTGTCTCTGTAAATGTCTTTGCAACATGGACTTTGAAAAGTGCTAAATAAATAAAGCGTTATTATTTTACTAGTCTTATTATTATTAATACTAACAAGAAGAAGAAGAAGATGAATAAAACCAGTCATGGTACAAATATATTTTTTTAATGACATTGGCAAATGGCCTCAGAAGGACATGTCAGGAGCTTCATGTTAACATCAATATTTTTTACCATACTGAAACTCAAAGGACTCTATGATTCTGGTTACATTGAATGCTGTGATTCCAAAAAGCATTAAGAGCACTTGCACAATGAGTTGTTTTTTTTAAAACACCAAGTCCAAAGTGGTAGCACCAGGAAGAAAGGGAATAAATAGCAGACACTCAAATGGCTTACTTTTACTTACCCAATAAAATCTAAACATAATGGGGAAAAAAACAACAACAATAGAACAATTAAAGGAAAACTTTTACTTTGACTGATGGAGATGTTTGTACAAATGTAAAAGATGTTGATGTGAAAATTTTGTTTAGTGTTTTCAAAAAGCATTAAATTAACTACATGACCAAGTGTAAGTGTACAGCAGGATTTATCAGTATTATTGAACAAGTTACTAACAGTCCACTGGATGCACACTAGGTTACAAATTATTCAAGAATATACTGAACTTTACACATTGTTGTCTTGTGCAGAATAACAAGGCCTGTCAGAAAGATTATGTACCACTGATATCATGAGTACATCGTTATGCTAAATGACATGTCAGAAACTATACTCAACCATTTCCTATGTGCAAACTCAAAGTGGTACTGTTGTGCTGAGCAACATATTTCATCGTGGATATTTTCCCACCTGCTACCCCTAAACTGGATAAATCCTCTGCTGAAAAATTGTTCTTAATTAATAGTTCTCTGTTTTCTCCCATTCATTTGCTAAAAGCTGCAGTAACTCTGCTAAAAGTACAGATTTGTAAGTGGTATTTGCCGGTGACATTGAGGAAAAGAACGTAAGTCACCAGAGTTTAACACAAAACTATTAGTTTATAGCCCTGCTGGAACCCCCAGAGGCCACAGTTTTATTAGAGCTACAATAGGAACAGCGTCTTGTTGCCCCCCACCCCATCCAAAAAACGAAAACAAACAAATAAGTTAATTAATTAATTAATTGATTAAAAAAAAATGTCCTGAGGTATAATGAGTGGGAAATGACATACAGTAATCAGAAATCTGAAAATAACCTAACAGTGAAACTTGAACTTCAAAGGGAACACAAGGACTGTTTTAGTACTGGTACAAAGACTGTAAACACTGGTGGATATATTTGTATATGGCAACGTAGACAGTGTTCCAATGTAAGAGGCCCACCCTAGAACTCACAAGAGCCAAAGGATTCAGAGAAGTTGAAGGATGCTTGTTTCTTAAGCCAATCCTAAGCAGATGTTTTTCTGAGTATGAGTTCTGCTGGAGGAAGCTGCACCAAGAAATACCGTTGCCATAGGATGATGGGCTTAGTCTGACATAGATACAAGTACATGGGCAGTACCTGTCAAAGAAAAACGCACAGCCCACAGTTTTACCAAAAGAGTAATGCAGTGTAATAAGAGGATGATTATTTATTTAATCTGTTAATGGTTTTACTAATAATGCCGGACTAGTGTACTTACACTCACTTAAGCATTTATTTATTTGCAGGCCAACAGTCAGTTCTACTTTGGACTTTTGCAGTACACAACAATTTAAAATAAAGTCATTTACTCAAGATGCTGGCCTAATTTACTAATAGGCTAAGACAATTGGGGTGGCTGTAGCTGAGGCGGTAGAGCTGGTCACCTACTAATTGGAATGTTGGTGGTTCCGGTCTCGTATGTCAAATATCCTTGGGCGAGATACTAAACCCAAGTTGCTCTCCAGTGCATCCATCGATGTGTGAATGTTAGATAGAAGAACTTACATAGAAAGAGAATAGAAAAAAAAAGTGCTTGGGTGAATCAAGGAAGTTGTGTAAAGCGCTCAGAGTAGAAAAGCACTCGATAAGAACCACTCAATTTACCATTTATGAAGGGCCAGCTATTATCTCAAGGAGCAACTAAGCTTGAGCCACTATAAAGTCAAAATCCCTGCAAAACAAATGAAAAATATAGCCCAATAACACACTAAATTAAGATAGATGGTAGCTACAAGGTAAACCAATTAAATATTGTCAATGTGAACATCTTAGCATGCTGTCATTGCAGAGCTCCTGAGAGTGACCACTTCTTTCACAATTGTTTGCAGAAGGAGTCTGCATGCCTAGGTATTTGCTTTTATACACCCGTGGAACCCCTTAACTCAATGCGTTGGATGGGTGACGGAATAATTTTGGAAATGTGTAGTGTAGCTCAAAGCTTCGCCCAAATACAGCCTCACTGAGCTGCTAACATGACTCTTAATTGTCTTATATCAACAAGTCGATTTCTATAGATGACTAACTTCTGCCATGCTGAATTTTTGCTGCTAATTTAAGTTGTGTCCAAGGAAAATAAAGGGCTGACAACAAAAGGATAGAGGGTTGAATCCTTTGGCATACCACATTTTCTATTAGGGAAATAGGTGATGATGACAAAGCTCTCATTTAATAATCAACACACTTTGTTACATGCATTTGACTTTCAAGCCAAAGACTCCAAAAGTGTTTGTTTGTTTCAAAACAAAAACTTTAAAACCTACCCTTCAACCAGTATGTGTAGTAGACATGAAACTACATGTACTGGTTGAAAGACAAATATGAACCCAGCACACAATATTAAAGACTAAAAACTTAAGTTCATATTTTGTACAAATGTGTTGCCTGTCCATTCATATAAAAAAGAAATTACACCTCCTTTCAGTTCTATGGTTTTATGTATTGGGAAATAATCCTGTCATTAGGAGATCTAAAAGGTTGGTCTAAAAATGTGATAAATATAACCGTAGATGAACAACAACACATGACAAACGCCTCATATACTAACACCTCATACCAGCTATGAAGCCCATTCCTATACACAGGGGTGCACATCAGTGGTCCGCAGGTGCATATGCGCTGTCAAAATAAAAAACGTGCACCAGATAAGAAGTTGTCCGAGTGGGATTTTCACGGCATATTCTGCACCACATCTCTGTGCGTTCATCATTTGTGTGAAGCCAGCTCACCTCCTGCAACCGCTTTTCCGAGAATACGCGCTTCTTTTACGGTTCGGACTCCTTCTGACATTTCTTTGGAGGTGGAGGAACACCAAAGTAATTGCTTAAAGGAGCTTCTTCGACTTCTTTAAGAGTTCTAAACAATTGTCTGTTCTCCTCCAGAAAATCTTATGTACGCAAACGCGCGTTGCAACTTCTTATCTGGTGCGTGTTTTTTATTTTGACAGCGCATACGCACCTGCGGACCACTTATGTGCACCCCTGCCTATACAACGCCACTCAGAAGTTTGGACACACTTTCACATTTTATGGTTTTTCTTTATTTTACTACTTTCTACATTTTAGACACATACTGAAGACATCAAATATATGAAGCAAAATCTATGGAATTATGCACCAAAGAAAAAAATGAGAATAACTCCTAATATGTCTTATATTTTAGCTTCCACCCTTTACTTTGTTGACAGCACTGCAAACCTTTGGCCTTCTCTCAATGAGCTTCAAGATGTATTCACCTGAAATGGTTTCACTTCACAGGTGGGCCTTGTCAGGATTCATTTGTGGAATTTCTTGCCTTCTTAATGGAGTTGGGACCATCAGTTGTGTTGTGCAGAAGTCAGGTTGGTACATAGCTGATAGTCCTATTTGACAACTGGTAGAATTCACATTATGGCAAAGAACCAAGCAGCTAAGTAAAGAGACATGACAGTCTATCATGACTTTAAGAACTGATGGAGAAGCATGGAGGTTGAGGTGTGATTGTTTGCGGGTGCTTTGTTGGTGACACTGTTAGGGATTTTTGCAAAATTGCAGGCACACTGAACCAGCATGGCTCCACACCATCCTACAGCAACATGCCATCCCTTCCAAACACATCTTCAGGATGTGTGAGGGCTATTTGACCAAGAAGGAGAGTGGTGGAGCGTTGGCCTCCACAGTCACCTCACCTAAACCCAGTCGACATGGCTTGGGATAAGATGGACCGCTGAGTAAAGGCAAAAGGGCCACCAAGTGTTCAGTATCTCTGCAAGCTCCTTCAGAGTGTTGGAAAACCATTTCAGGTGACAACCTCATGAAACTAATCGAGAGAATGCTAAGAGTGCCAAGGGTGGCTATTTTGAAGAATCTAAATTCTAAAACATGTTTTGAGTTATTTCACACTTTTTTGCTTACTACATATATATTCTATATGTGTTCCTTCAAAGTTTTGATGCCTTCATTGAGAACCTACAATGTAAGTAGTCATGAAAATAAAGAAAAAACAATTAAATGAGAAGGTGTGTCCAAACCTTTGAAGGTAGTGTATGTCATGTGTAACTGTAAAATGTTGTTGTTCATCTAATGTTTTATTGAAATCATTTTAGAGCCACATGAAGGTCTAGATGATTTTTTTTATTATATCGTGACTGGGGTTGTTATTAAATTTAAGTATCATGACAGCCCTTCTCCCAATACTTAAAACCTAAGAATTGAAGGAGATTGTACTTTCTTTTTCACCTGACTGTCTATCACTATGTCATAAAAGAACTGGTTATTAGCAGTAGCAATGAAAGTCACTGTTAACATTTTGAGGGATATGCAGATATTCCCACAGGACCTGAATGCAGCAGTCTTTCAGACAGCTTTAGGTTAAGACTTAGACATTTCTTAAACAAAAATAGTGTGTATTTGTTAGTGGATAGAGGAAGATGAGGTTGTGTCCGACTGGTGGACAGTCAGGCTGGAGCACTGCTGGGCAGAGCTTAGACCTGACCCTGCAGGGTTTCCACTGAGGGTCAAGGGACCAGAAGGTCGGGGGTTAAGGCGGGGTGGCATTGGGGAGGGACGGATGAGAGGCGGGGGCTGCTGCAGCGTGGATCGGGGCTGCAAGAAGCGGGCTTGCTGTTGGAGTGGTGGAGGCTGACGGTGCAGAGAAGGTGTGGCAGGGAGGGAGGGGCGCAGAAGGGGAGGGGGTTGGTGAAGGGAAGAGGAGGAGGTACTAGATATCATTGGAGTCTGAGCTGAAGATGATGAAGAGGCAGCAGGGGATGCACCTAATGAAGTGACTTGACCCTGCATAGAACAAAAATGAGTTACTTACACAAGTCAAGCAGATAATCCTGCTCTGGAAGTTAGTTCCAAGATCATTTACATAACATTAGAGAATGAAAAACCACTAACTTCTAGGAATGGTTAAATTCAAGATAACTGGACTTCAAACTGGATAACTGTGTCTTCAAACATCTACTAACACCACCCAGTATGATTTCAATAATAATCAAGACTAAATTCACGAAGCCTCACCTCATCATCCTCTTCATCTGTGCTCTTTCCTGATGGAGTGTTTGAGCTGTTCTTTCCCTCCTCTCCCAAAGTGGCACTGTCTCCATTGGGAGCTTTGGTTCCCTGCTCCGCTTCCCACTCCTGCAGGACCTCTTCCAGGTTGAATCGCCGCCTGTAGTTCACAAAAAAGTTCTTCACCTGCCCTACCGTTTTATTACCGATTACGTCTGCGATGGCTTGGAAGTCTTTTCCATACTTCCTGACACCTGTACAACAACACAGATGGATTTTTAAAGTTACACAAATATATGCAATGAAAAAATCATAAATGGATGAGAGCACCATTTAGCAGTCATTACAGTTTAGAGGTATGTTTTTGTACATAAAGTAAAAATGTAGTCACTTTTAGCTCTGGTGTTCACCTCTGGCTCCTTTTTTAAATGCTCCTCTATTTTCACCAGTTAGGCTCTAACTGTGATAATCTGTTATCATCATCATCATCATCATCATCATCATCATCATCATCATCATTTTAAGAACACACCAGGCAGACCAAAGTGCTGAACAACACAGATCAAAACAACTACCAAATTAAAAATACCATAAAATCATTACATACAATAAAATAAATAAGAAGGTGTCAGTTTCCTACAGAGTTAAAAGCCAGGGAATAAAAATAGGTTTTCAATCTGGACTTAAAGACCTGCACTGATGACGCTTGTCTAATTTGGAGGGGAAGGTGCACCCCAACAGAGCACTTCATTGTTTCACAGCAGGCTTACTGGTGGTTCCTAGGATATTTAAAAAGTAGAATGGGAGACAGAGCGGTCAGCTTTCAGCCAATCTTCTGTGGAACCAGCACCTAGTTTGTATTCAGGAGACAGACACCCTTGCTACTTTACAATTAGGCTTCAAATTTTTCTTTTTGACAAAACTCCCTCCCCTCAACCCCAACCTGCCATGGCAGATGGCTACCCCTCCCTGAGCCCGGTTCTGCTGGAGGTGTGTTCCTTGTTAAAAGAGAGTTTTTCCTTTCCACTGCCGCCAAGTGCTCGCTTAACACGAGGTTGTCTGATTAATGGGGTTGTCTCATTGTTTACCCTAAAAGTAATGTAAGGTTAACCCTACAATATAAACCATCTTGAGTTGACTATTGTTGTAATTTGGTATAAAAAAAAAATAAAAAAAAAAAAATATATATATATATAAAATATATACCGTAAATAAGAGTGAATTTAAAATGTAATCTACTTCTTGGTGCTGAAAAGTTGTTCACAGTGGATTTTTAAAGTTTATTCTTTGAAAACAACTGGCTGCTGTGGTCAAAAATGGCTGTAAGAGTGAGAACCAGCCCATATAAAAGCCAAGAAGTTCTTTTTCATGTATGCCATTTGGTGGATTTTACTTTTAAAACCTGTAAGCAGCTGCTTTTTCTACATGGAGGTTACCTTGAACAGCCAGGAGTTGCTCATCTGTTGTCCAGCGGGCATTCACCTTCTGGTTACACTACAATATTGAATAGTAAAGTTAAAACACACGACAAACTAAAAGATATAAAAACATTTCTACTTTCCACAACAGGGATCCTCATTTACATATATACTTTATCAGAACATAACTTTATCATAGCAGAAAACTCATTACCATAAATGGCTTCAACTGACGAGTTTCATGCAATTTAATCATCATAATATCAGTCATCTTCAGTGTATTTGTACCTCAGGTAGTCTGAAGTCTTCGATCCCAGACTCCAACATGTGTTTCAGTCCACTGTTCATCTGTTTGGCATTCTGGACCTGAAGAATAGACGAGAAAGTCAAAGGTGAGAATTAACAAAACTCCCAGAAAACCCTTTAAAACCTGAAGCTGTTTTCAGATGTCTCACTGGGATTGGCCATTTCCCAGTCGTTTGGATTGGACATTTTTTACCATCTCAGATTCATGGTGCAAAAAATCTGTGATGTCCAATTTCACCCATATCAGAACAGCTGTGGTAACTGTTCAATAAATTTCCACAGAGATGCGGGACCTTTGTCCTGCCTCCTACACATCATACTGAAGAAACACCATCACCTATATCAGACCTGGGCATTGTCTGCTCCTTGTCCAGGCTGTATGAAGTCAGTAGGAAAGTAGGATTCAAATGTAAATAAGTATTTAGCATTTATTTGTCCCATTTCAGCTGCCAAATACTCTTTGATAAACTCTGTCTTTGAAAAAAGTCTATAATAAAGAGAATGCAAAAAACAGAAGAACGTTGAGGAAATATTTATCAAACTTTATTGCTGTCATTCTGAAGGTCACTAGGTTTTTTTTTAGTTGACATACTTCAGTGTGTCCAAACAAATGCAGCTTCTCTACGAATATATTGTAACAGACATTTACGAGGGATGTATGCTAACCTCGATAGAAAAAAAAACAAAATTTGATGCAGAATGTAGAGTTGTATGGTCTAAGAGTATTTAGTAACTGAAGTAAGAGGTAAAGCTGTGTTCTTTGTTTGTGGAGAGCAGTTTGCTGTGTTTGAGAATTATCATTTGAATCACCATTATACAGAGAAATACAAGAACTTGACTGATACAGCGTGGGAATGGATGTGAAGATTTGCTAGCAAAACTGCAAAAGCAACAGGGACTTTTTACCAAGCTTTAGACATTAAGGGATGTAGCAGACATGGTGAGCTTTGCCATAAAGTTTTTGTTTTTTTTGCCATAAAGTTGAATAAAACAGTTAGTAAACAGTTCTCTCATGGTGAGTTTATCAAAAAGTATTTCCTGGACATTGCTGTGCCAATATGACCTGAAAAAAGACGCATTTGAAGACGTTGCAGGAAATCAGGAGCATCAGTTCAAAAACAAACTGGACAATTTTGGCCTTTTCTTCTTGGCAACGGACAAGTGTTGTGATGTTGATGACAAAATGCAGTTATTCATCTTTGTGTGTGGGATAACAAAAGAGTTCGAGATTATGGACGAGCTGGCAGAACGCATTCAATGAAAGAAATCATTCAAAAGGACTAATTGTTCATGGAGCTAAATGCTTGGATAGGTTTGGGCTGAAATGGGACAAATTTGCAGGTGTTATAACTGACGGGTGGACAAATTGGAAGAATTATTAAAAGTCGGATTATATAGACTTTTTAGGCCAGTGTGACAGAAATGACCACAAAACTGAAATGAATATTTTCTGCAAATAAAGTAATAAAAACAAATAAATAGCCATGGAAATTGTATTTCGGTTGTTTGCTGTCAGAAATGTGTAGAGTTTTTATTTTAATATTTGGAAAGAGGAAACAGGAAGTGCAGAGAACTTTGAGAAAGCATGACTGCACTTTTACAACGTTTTTTTCCTCACTCTTTCCAAGTGTAGTAGTTTCATATCTTGTAGTCTATAACCTAATGATACAATTGTATTACTTCTACAGGATGCTTATTTTGTACTCTGCTTTGTTAGTGCTTAACTACACTTACCTGTGGGTTATGTAACAGTCTATTAAGTCTGACAATCTCTTTATATGTCTTTCTAGTTTCACTCCAGTTCACTGATGTCAGTACATTGTGATTGCTGTGTATCATCATTTTTACATGCTGTAGTGCCATTTTTTTAAGCATTTCAAGTTTCCGTACATCAATACAACCGTGAAGACCTCTCTAAATATTTACAGGAAGGGTGATAAATAGCACTTGGATCAAATTTAAGCCCTCCCATTTCAAAATGTAAACTAACACACACATGTATGCGGTACATCCAGCAAAAGTTATTTTGACTATAACCTCAACAGTGTTCTCTTATGTATTTTAAAAACAAAGAATAATGCTGCTAAGCATTCTGTTACTTACCAAGGGGCTACAACTGGAAACCCATTTTATGATTGTCTGTTAGTAGTTCAACATATTCCCACGGTTGCACAGACAAATATTAATGGGTTATTTTGACACAAAGAAAACTTGCGACCAGTGTCTGATGTGAGGAGACAAATTTTTTTTAGGTTTAGTAGTTCAGTAGTCAAGTGGATGAGGGCTACCTGTCTCTTGAGAGACACCAGCTCCATATCCAGCTGACGCAGAAGGGTGTTTGCAGCGGAGGAACTGCAGGAGACGGCCACAACATCCTCCTGGGTCAGGTACATGCCTTTGGGGGGACGACAGCGGGAGCGTTGGTGATGCCGGTGCTGCAGGGTCTGATGCTCCCTACGACCCAAAGCTACCTTAGATCCTGGCACTGGGGGCTCTGCCTGGTTCTGAAGGTAAGAGAATGATTTTAAACATTGATAAAAGTCTAGTTATATGAGGCCTTAAAAATAGCATTGACAACTAACTAAAATGCTGAAGCAGTGAATAAAAATGCGAAATATACGGCATCACTCAATAATCTGTCAGCCTACCTTTAGCAGCAGTAATTTGAAATATAATGAATATATCTTTCATTTGGTTATGGAGGAGTTTTCACCCACTCTTCTTTACAAAATTGCTTCAGTACATTGAGGTTTTCTTTTTATCTTCTCTTCGTATTTATATTTTTCTTGTCTGTATATGCCTATTTAAAAATAGTTTACATAGGTAAAGTTAATGGGAGCAAACTTTCTTGCTTGTGTGCACAAACTTGGCCAAATAAAGTTGATTCTAATTCTGAAAGCTCAGGAGCCGAAACTTCTGCTTTTATAGAAGTGCTCACACTTGCTGATGATCAGTTAATCAACTGAATGTGAATTTGTTAGGTACCTCGCTGCAGCTTACGCTTTTAATTTCTATGTAAGCAATAAGGCTGCACTTAACCTTACCCAGTTCGTTCCTTCATTTTGGCTTAATTGTTTTTAAATAAATAATAACATGGCATAATATGTCATGTTTTGTTGCTCATCCAAGGTTGTATTTACCTGTTTTTTTTTTCATTATAGCCTGCTACACACAACCTTAGAATTAAACCATTACATTTTCATCAATTTGGTTTTTTACAAAAACGTTTCATTATTTATTAAATATGTTCCTTTCAGGAGGTACATCAGTAATGGCCTTAATTTGTCTGTCTGTACATCTGTTGGCAAGCATGGACATTTATTGCTTTTTACTGTTTCTTTAAGGGAAAAATATCAAAGTCCTCAACTTTAAAAATACACTTTGAGACTACTCTCAACTGTCCGAGTCATTATAGAAGTGTCTTAACTCTGCATTTTTCCTACTGCATTCAAGGTTATAAAACAATTACAAAAAGAAGCCCATGTAATAGAAGCCTATGGAAAAATCTACTATGACATATTTGACTTCCATCACTAATTTCAAGCATAACTGAATACAAAATGACATTAATTTTTAAATTACATAATGACATAATAACACCATCATTTTACTGGAAAACAAAAAGCCCAGAATAAAACTAACAACATTACAACAGTCAAAACTTCAAGGAGGCCTAAAAGCACTAAATTTCTGCCAGTACTTCTTAGCCAACCAACTACAATACCTCATCAAATGGATACATTCAACCCATCACTTTCATTCATGGATGGACATCGAACAATCTGATTGTAAAATGGTCAATGGCCTGTAATTGTATAGCGCTTTACAGGGCAGCTGTGGCTCCATTGTAGCCACAGCTGCCCTGGGGTGCACTGACAGAGGTGAGGCTGCCGGACACTGGCGCCACCAGGCCCTTTGAGCACCACCAGTGGGCAATGGGTGAAGTGTCTTGCCCAAGGACACAATGACCGAGACTGTTGGAGCCGGGGCTCGAACCGGCAACTTTCCAATTACAAGACGAACTGCCAACTCTTGAGCCACGATCGCCCTGACACATTAAGTTTTATTAAAGACATATCAATCAAAGATTTACCATTTATAAGCAATACAATCAGACATCACAAGTGCAATAGCTTGGTGGAAGATTAATAAAATAAAAAACACTATATTCTCACCTACAACTCAAACACCCATATGGGATAACCCTGACTTCACTGCAAATAAATTACATTTGTGATAATTTCTTACAACCATCACTACTAGACAGCAACAACAAAACTGCAAAGTCATTAAAAACACAAAACTAAATAAACTAATATCCAGCATACCACTGGTGGTATGTGAGCTCCCTCTGGTGGTATGCGGGAAGTCTGCCGCAAAATTTTTAAGATGAAATAATATACCATGTTCTGATTTAATTTTTCAGAAATCCCTCAAATATACAGCTCTGCTATCACTTCCGACATAAATGAAGACAGAAAACTAAAAAAGCAGTGACGTTTGTAGGGTTACTGAAGTTGGGCTAGCTGGTATGTAATGATGTGCTACATGGTGGCTAGCTACACAGCTATGGTTAGCTTAATACAAACACATTAACACAGTGAAGCTGGAGAACGAACACTAACTTTTTTCCATTCGATAAAAGTTAACGCGAGGGTTCCCGATGGTTAGGGACAAATGCAATCGCATGTCGTGATAGTGTAAACGGACCAAACTTCAGTTAGGAGAACAACTGCGATAATCCATCCACATTACGAGGTTAGTTATTATTGTACTGCTGCATGGGCTGGGGTGTAGTTACATCGAAAGGTTTTAAAAACTGAGGTTTAAAATGAACAGTGGTAATAAAAACCGAGAAGGCCAACAGTGATCGCTGCCTTTTTTTAAGGGTTTTTTCTGATTAAATAAAACAAGATACAAAGCATTAAAACATATTAAAAACACGCAGAGTAGTTTATTCATACCTCATCACTTAAAGAACGGATATCCCACCTGCTGTGAATGTTTTTAATGCAGTACAGTTGTTATTATTATCCCTTGTCACATCCTTTTTATGACAGTTAAAATAAATAACATTCATATAAGAAATAAATTGTCTCGTGTAAATGGTGTTATATAGGCCAATACTACTGGCCTTTAATGTCAGTCATAAGGGTGGTACTTTTAAGAGCCATATATTTTATGAGGTGGCACTCATTTTGAAAAGTTTGAGCATCACTTCTCTAATGACAATGCACCACATACTCCAATCAACAAATGGGAAAAAGACCTAAACATCCACGCAGATAATCCATTTTGGAATTTATGGAATTAATTAATTCAAGGAAATTATGTGGGTTACCGTTGCTCCAAGACAGTAACAGTAAATGACTAAACTAATTAAATAATACAATATATTACATTTTACAAATGTAAGAAATAGCACTAATATATACAAATTGCTCCACTGTAAATATCAAGAATAAAACAGATTCCCCTCTGCAAATCGCTACATTTTCGTGGTTAAGGGGTTTGTGTGTCCCAGGAATACCAGGGGCTATGTTGTCTGGGGGCTTTTGTCCCCTGGTAGGGTCTCCCATGGCAAATTGGTCCTGGGTGAGGGACCAGACAAAGAGCGATTCAGAAGACCTCTATGAAAAGACCATCGAGGGAACAGTTCACCCTCCCCGGGATAGGGTTACTCGGGCCCCGCCCTGGAGCCAGGCCCGGGGAGGGTGCTCGAGGGCGAGCGTCTGGTGGCCGGGCACAGCCCGAAAAAGGGACATGGGTCCATCTTCCTGCAGGCCCACCACCCACAGGAGGCACCATAGGGGTCGGATGCAATGTGAGTCGGGTGGCGGCCAGGAGGTGCAGAAATGGGCTTCCTCCGAAGGGTGCCTGGCCTCTCCCTAAGAGATAGGGTGAGGAGTTCAGCCATTCGGGAGGGGCTCAGAGTAGAGCTGCTGCTCCTCCACATCGAAAGGAGCCAGTTCAGGTGGTTCGGGCATCTGACAAGGATTCCCCCTGGGCACCTCCTGGGCGAGGTTTTCCGGGCATGTCCCACCGGGAGGAGGGGGTAGACCCAGGACACGCTGGAGAGATTATAGCTCTCGGCTGGCCTGGGAACGCCTTGGTGTTCACCCGGACAAGCTGGAGGAGGTGGCTGGGGAGAGGGAGGTCTGGGCTTTTCTGCTTGGGCTGCTGCCCCCGCAACCCAGCCCCAGATAAGTGGAAGAAAATGGAAGGATGGATAACAGATATATGGTTGACATTTAACTCTAACCTGTGAACTTGGTCATTTGTTATTTTACAAATGACAATAGAGTCCGCAATAATATTTTTATCATGTCTAACAACACCAACATACAAGTAATACAACACACCTCACACAGCAAAAGATACATGTCATGGGACTGACTGAATCAGAGTTTGCATAAACTGCACAATCAACACCACTAATGACCACCTTCACACATTCTGGCTCTGTCCACCAATACAAAACTTCTGGAAAGAAACAACTACCAAATTATCCCACATCCTTGACCACAACATCCCACAATGCCCCGTTCTCTGTTTGGTGATCTAGAAGAAGTATAAACTCCAAACAGATCAGAACACCCCCTCTTGTGGCCCTGATTCTCACCAAGAAAACAATCGAAATCAGAATCGGAATCAGAATACACAATGAAATTATCTATAACAATACTGCTCAACTGGAAAAACAGGAAAAAGATCACCACTGCCACCGCAGAAATCAACAGACCAGGGGAAGAGAAGGGAAACGGAGGGACAAAAACAATAAGAATACAAAACCCGCTCTGAAGTTAGTATTTCCTATTTTTTTTTATTTATGTTCCTTGTTTTCGTGTAATCATTTGTCTTACACCAGTACAGGATAAAATATACCGTATTTTCACGACCATAAGGCGCACTGTGCTAAAAGGCGCAGTCTCAGTTATGTGTGCCATTACTGTATTTAACACACACATAAGGCGCACTGGACCATAGGGCGCATACAAGTACCGTATGCGTATTTAAAAATAAAGCGGGAGCAAACCTGAGTTCGGTACCTTACTCACATTTTTATTACCAGTAATCGTCATCATCAACAACACACAAGCATACAAGTGTGCATATTTAACAATAAAGCAGGAGCAAAACAAAGTTTGGTACTCACATTTTTATCATCAATCAAACCCATCGAAGTCCTCATCCTCTGTGTCTGAATTGAACAGCTGCGCTAAATCTCCATCAAACATGCCAGGTTCACTTTCTTCACTGTCAGAGTCACTTTCCGTGCCGTGCGGCTCCTCGGAAATGATGCCGGCTTTTGCGAAAGCTCGAACAACAGTGCCAGCAGACATGTTAGCCCAAGCATCTACAATCCATTCGCAAATTGTGGCGTAACTCGCCCGGCGCTGCCTTCCACTCTTAGTGAAACTGTGGTCTCCATCGGTCATCCATCGCTCCCAGGCCGCTCGCAGCCTTACTTTGAACGGGCGGTTCACACCGATGTCCAGCGGTTGGAGTTCCTTTGTCAGGCCTCCCGGAATGACAGCAAGCTCACAGTTCATTTGTTTCACTAGTTTTTTTTCACATCGGCTGTGAGATGGGCACGCATAGAGTCACAGATTAAGAGCGATGGTGATGCGTGGAAAAAACCACCTGGTCTCTTTACATACACCTCCCTCAGCCACTCTTTCATCATTTCCTCATCCATCCAGCCCTTTTCATTTGCCTTAATGATGATTCCTGCTGGAAACTTCTCTTTAGGCAAAGTCTTTCTCTTAAAAATCACCATAGGCGGCAGCTTCTGTCCATTAGCATGGCAGTCAAGCACAACAGTAAAAGAAGACTTTTCGTGCCCCGTTGTGCGTATCGCTACCGTGCTGGTCCCCTTCTTCTCCACAGTGTGACTCACCGGGATGTCAAAAGTGAGCGGGACCTCGTCCATGTTTGTGATGTGGCTGGGCGCTTCTCCCGCTCGTTCTTTGCTCGATGATCCACCGCTCGAGTCTTTCCTCCAACTCGGGCCACCTCGCCTTATGTCCGCGGAAACTCAGCTGCGTTTTCTTGACCTGCCGGAGCTTGTTTTCCAGCTTCCTCCATTTGCGAACCATCGATTCGTTAATCTTAAATTCTCTCGCCGCTGCTCGATTTCCATGTTCCTCCGCGTAGCTGATGGCCTTCAGTTTAAACTGTGCTTCATAAGCGTGTCTCGTTGCCATTTTCAGGGTTGCGCCCACACTTCACCCTTTAGCGTTCTCATGGTGTTCTCTACTACGTCCTCCTTACAACACACAGGGCGCACTGCGCTATAGGGCGCGCCGTACTTTTTGAAGAAAATCTAAGACTTTTAAGTGCGCCTTATGGTCGTGAAAATACGGTATATGTATGTCTTCAGATGAACTAAAAACACATAACTGCCAAGAAGGGAAAAAAAATGTAACCTAACATATAACCCTGTGTGAATGTTGGCGTAAATGGTTTTCTGTCTCTATGTGTTAGCCCTGTGGCAGACTTGCCACCTGTCCAGGTTGTCTGCTGGAACTGCTTGCATACTCTTGCAGCATGAGGCCGGGCACTGTCGTGCACCAGAAGGACCCCCACGACCCTACGCCTGACAGTGGGTCCAAAGATGCCCAAATGATATACTGGTACCCTTGCCTGGCTTGTAGAAGTCATGGATATACTTCTCCAGACCATCACTGATCCATTACCAACTCAGTCATGCCCAACTCTTGGTATTTCAGATACTCTGATTCAACAGTGTTCCTTTATTTTTGTGAGCAGTATATGGTAAAGTTCAAAGGTTTTAACAAAAAAAATGGAATAAGGTGTGTTCAAATTACCTCTTTCTTAGTTTCCTTGCTGGGGTCATAGTCACTGTCGTGGGCTTCAATGGGATTGGCATCCTGTATCTCCTCATCACTGCAGCAACAATAAGCCAAAATCCAATCACTGGATGTCGTCACACAACAGCAACCTCACACCGACGCAGTAGAATCCAAAACTAACTCTTTGTGAGCTTACGTTTTTAGGTAACTGAAATGATGATGGAGGTCAGTCAATAAAAACAGACACATTAAGTAACAATTTTAATGATTTTTCATATTTAAAAAAATCTCAAGGGCATGAGTCTGCAATGGTTTCTGCATAAAAATTCCCAAAATGTCCCAGGAAAGTTTCAATTTCCAGACAGGGACAGGTAGGTCTGACTGTGAGACGGGCTTTTTGCTTAACAGGTGAGACGGGCATTTTGCTTAACAAATGCTCTCTTGTCGCCCTAGATTTTTTAACTGAGGTATGTCCACAAACCGTGGATAAATGGGTGTCAGAGTGCTTTGCGCTTTGACGAGACAAAATGCCTTCTTTTCAGCAAAAAAAGAGAAAACTTTTTTTTTCAAAACAAAGGACTATAGTCAGATTCAAGGAGTAGTGTTGATCTATGTGCTGTACCTCTCATCCTGGTTGCTCCTATTGGCCAATTTACGAGCCTGTCTGTCCATCAGACTTGTTCTGGAACGCGTCTTTTTCCATGAATAGTAGTACTTCACCAGACTGGAGATGGATTTGTCCGGTAACTGAAGCAATAAATAAATAAATAAAATAAAATAAACAAAACACGTGATATTTTCATAGAAACAGTACCTCAAAACTGTTTGTACAGTACCCTCCCCCAAATCTTTATGGTTTATTGTTAATATCAGAAACATTACATTACTGGATCAGAAACACTGATGTTGCTGTGTTAAGTGGTTACCATCTGCTGGATGCGGTGAAAGCTCTTTCCGTGGAAACTAAAGGCCTGTTCAAACAACACTTTGTCCTCCACTGTCCACTCATCTGGGAACGGGGTGAAATTTGGCAAGTCGGCCAGAGATTTCTCAATATTGTGTTTGTGCCAGAAGAGCATGCCAAGAGCCTGAAGACACACACACAAAGGGTTACCAAAACACAGATACCACAGGCTTAAAGCACCAACCGCCTAGGCTAAAAGATGAAGCCATTTGGCCAAATCCCATGTTAATTAGCAGGTGCTCATTTTACTCACTTTAACTCTGTAGCTACCCACTCTTTGTTACTGTTCTCTACATGAGTTTGAAATAATGACCTAATGGTAGTCATACACCAGCTGTCATTCTTCAACTGTGTAAAAAAATCCTTATTTTACAGATAAACAAGGAAATGGTTTGGCATAATCAACCTACAGTAAAGCCAAGTTCATAACAACAGTTCTGCTGTTTACTTAACTAATAGGATATTTTCAAGACATAAAAACTATTTCAGTAGCCTATTTACACTCAAATAGTACTTGCTAATGATGGGAAAAGATTCTGGGCTGTCTGCTCTCACTTGTAGAATCATCTTGCCAAATGAAACATGCCCAAGTGCCAAACTATTAACAACCACTTGTTAATAGTTTGTCAAAATGCAAAGGAGTAAAAATGACCAATCATGTAGCTATGTTAAAGTAAAACATCATCATCTTATATTTCATGACTTTTTTAGAAGGAATTTAAATATTATATGGTGAATTTGGGGACGTGTGGGATTGAAAATAATTGCCAACAATGTCATTTTGACCCCATAGAAATTCATGTAAAACAGCAAACGAGACTTGGGTGTGGAAAACTATCGAGAGTAGATCAGCCAAAGCAGGCTGATCTGTGTCTCAGGCCTGAGGAGCAGAGTTCTGGAGTTGAAGAGCTACAGACGTGTGATGAAGCAGTGTGGATCATGGATGAGAGGCTGCAGACTTGGTGACGTGGAGGCATTTGTGGACAGTCTTGTTGTTGAGTGTTAAAATAAGTTCTTTAAAAATCAAAAAATTATTTAATATAAAGGCAACATGAGCAGAGAGTACAAACATGTTAAGAGATTGACTGTGTTAGTTCAGGGAGTTATTTGTAAAGAAAACAATTTTCAGTAGCATTCAAAAACTAATGTGTACACTTATGTCTGCATTGTGTGTGGCCAGAAAGAGAGTGCCAATTTGTTTATTTGGTAGCTCAATGAAAGGCTTCAGTGAGTTAACCACGGAGTCAGAAGTACCTGACTCCGTGGTATAATTCTCAAACACGTACCCTAAAGCAGATGACTCGTAAGCTGGAGAGGAAATGGCGTGTCACAAATTTAGAGGATCATCATTTAGCCTGGAGAAATAGTTTGCTGCTTTATAAGAAAGCCCTCTGCAAAGCCAGAACATCTTACTATTCGTCACTGATTGAAGAAAATAAGAACAACCCCAGGTTTCTCTTCAGCACTGTAGCCAGGCTGACAAAAAGTCAGAGCTCTTTTGAGCCAACCATCCCTTTAACGTTAACTAGTAATGACTTCATGAACTTCTTCACAAATAAAATTCTTATCATTAGAGAAAGAATTACCAATAATCATCCCACAGATGTAATATTATCTACAGCTACTCTTAGTACCATTGATGTTAAGTTACTCTTTTTCTCCAATTGATCTTTCTGAGTTAACTTCAATAATTACTTCCTCCAAACCATCAACGTGTCTTTTAGACCCCATTCCTACAAAACTGCTCAAAGAAGTCCTGCCATTAATTAATTCTTCAATCTTAAATATGATCAACCTATCTCTAATAATCAGCTATGTACCACAGGCCTTCAAGCTAGCTGTAGTTAAACTTTTACTCAAAAAGCCATCTCTAGACCCAGCAGTCTTAGCTAATTATAGGCCAATCTCAACCTTCCTTTCATATCAAAAATCCTTGAAAGAGTAGTTGTCAAACAGCTAACAGATCATCTGCAGAGGAATGGTTTATTTGAAGAGTTTCAGTCAGGTTTCAGAGCTCATCACAGCACAGAAACAGCTTTAGTGAAGGTTACAAATGATCTTCTCATGGCCTCTGACAGTGGACTCATCTCTGTGCTTGTCCTGCTAGACTTCAGTGCAGCGTTCGATACTGTCGACCATAATATCCTATTAGAGCGATTAGAGCATGCTGTAGGTATTACAGGTACTGTGCTGCAGTGGTTTGTATCATATCTATCTAATAGACTCCAATTTGTGCATGTAAATGGAGAGTCCTCTTCACACACTGAGGTTAATTATGGAGTTCCACAGGGTTCAGTGCTAGGACCAATTCTGTTTACATCATACATGCTTCCCTTAGGCAATATCATTAGAAGACATACTATACATTTACACTGCTATGCAGATGACACCCAGCTCTATCTATCTATGAAGCCAACACACACCAATTAGTTAAACTGCAGGAATGTCTTAAAGACATAAAGACCTGGATGGCCGCTAACTTTCTGCTTCTTAATTCAGATAAAACTGAGGTTATTGTACTCGGCCCTGAAAATCTTAGAAATATGGTATCTAACCAGATTCTTACTCTGGATGGCATTACCTTGGCCTCCAGTAACGCTGTGAGGAACCTTGGAGTCATTTTTGACCAGGACATGTCCTTCAACGCACATATTAAACAAATATGTAAGACTGCTTTCTTCCATTTGCGCAACATCTCTAAAATTAGAAATATCCTGTCTCAGAGTGACGCTGAAAAACTAGTTCATGCATTTATTACTTCCAGGCTGGACGACTGTAATTCATTATTATCAGGATGCCCAAAAAACTCGCTGAAAAGCCTTCAGCTAATCCAAAATGCTGCAGCAAGAGTCCTGACAGGGACTAGAAAGAGAGAGCAGATTTCTCCTGTTTTGGCTTCCCTTCATTGGCTTCCTGTTAAATCCAGAATTTAATTCAAAATCCTGCTCCTCACATACAAGGTCTTAAATAATCAGGCCCCATCTTATCTTAATGACCTTGTAGTACCATATCACCCTATTAGAGCACTTTGCTCTCGCTCTGCAGGCCTACTTGTTGTTCCTAGAGTATTTAAAAGTAAAATGGGAGGGAGAGCCTTCAGTTTTCAGGCCCCTCTTCTGTGGAACCAGCTTCCAGTTTGGATTCAGGAGTCAGACACTATCTCTACTTTCAAGATTAGGCTTAAAACTTTCCTTTTTGCTAAAGCATATAGTTAGGGCTGGACCAGGTGACCCTGAATCCTCCCTTAGTTATGCTGCAATAGACATAGGCTGTCGGGGGATTCCCATGATGCATTGAGTTTTTCCTTTCCAGTCACCTTTCTCACTCACTATGTGTTAATAGACCTCTCTGCATTGAAACATATCTGTTTTTAACTTCTGTCTCTCTTCCCCAGCATGTCTTTTATCCTGTCTTCCTTCTCTCACCCCAACCAGTCACAGCAGATGGCCCCGCCCCTCCCTGAGCCTGGTTCTGCCAAAGGTTTCTTCCTGTTAAAAGGGAGTTTTTCCTTCCCACTGTCGCCAAAGTGCTTGCTCATAGGGGGTCATATGATTGTTGGGTTTTTCTCTGTATCTATGAAGCGCTTTGAGGCGACTTTTGTTGTGATTTGGCGCTATATAAGTTAAGAGTGAGAAAGCAAGCAAGGACGCCAACATCTCCATCTGACCAGTCACCTCCTGCAGCTCTCCATGTGTCGTGAGCCTACCCTGGGGCCTGTTCCCAGAAGGACATTTACAGAACACTATGCCCAGAAGGCACCCATCCTTCCCATATGCCCAAATCACCTCAACTGGCTCCTTTTGATGTGGAGGAGTAGTGGGCCTAGTCTGAGCTCCTCCCGTATGGCCATACTTCTTCCAACTATCTTTAAAGGAGGTCCTTAGGTGTTCATTTCCACAATCTCTTTCTTTTGGTGACTACCCAGAGCTCATGGCCCAACCCAGTTTCACGGCAAAGCATGTAATAGACATGCCGGTTCTTGCCTATCTAAAACGTGAAATGGACACCCATGCAGAAGTTGCATTACTGCATGCAGAAGTTGCATTACCAGCAGGGGTAAATATTTAAAGCCAAGAAGTTGGTAGCGAGCAAAAAAGCGAGTATGGGGTCCTCAATTGCCAAAAGCTATTAAGCTAGGTGGCTAATATGTATTTGCATGTCTAATAATGTCTACACTTTCTCATTATTATTTTCATGTTGGATTGAAATAAAATGTCTCCCCCTGCTGTTACTGCAGTTTACTGCAACTTACTGCAAGCATGTACATTTCAATCATGAAATGGACATGTTGGACCAGTATGTCCATTACACATTTTGCTGTGATATCGGGTTGCATGGCCATAGGCCAAAGTAGGAACATTGCTTTCGCGCTCAGCTCCTTCTTCACCACAACAGTCTGGTACAGCGTTGCATCACAGATGACGCTGAACCAATCTGTCGGTCAATCTACTGTTTCACTCTCCCCAGACCCTGAGATATTTAAACTCCTCCACTTGGGGCAACAACTCATCCCTGACTAAGACACTATGTAGGTTGGGTGGGTGTAAGGGGCAGAGACCCTTGCAGATCGATCCTAAATTGGCGAATTTTACTTTATCCAAAATTCACAACGTTCTCCTTCTACAATAATTAAATTATTTATATTATGAGTTAACTATTGTGCTGTGTGATGAACCCTTTGTGTATTAATTAATTCTAACATACACGGAGTGCAGAATTATTAGGCAAATGAGTATTTTGTCCACATCATCCTCTTCATGCATGTTGTCTTACTCCAAGCTGTATAGGCTCGAAAGCCTACTACCAATTAAGCATATTAGGTGATGTGCATCTCTGTAATGAGAAGGGGTGTGGTCTAATGACATCAACAACCTATATCAGGTGTGCATAATTATTAGGCAACGTCCTTTCCTTTGGCAAAATGGGTCAAAAGAAGGACTTGACAGGCTCAGAAAAGTCAAAAATAGTGAGATATCTTGCAGAGGGATGCAGCAGTCTCAAAATTGCAAAGCTTCTGAAGCGTGATCATCGAACAATCAAGCGTTTCATTTAAAATAGTCAACAGGGTCACAAGAAGCGTGTGGAAAAACCAAGGCGCAAAATAACTGCCCATGAACTGAGAAAAGTCAAGCGTGCAGCTGCCAAGATGCCACTTGCCACCAGTTTGGCCATATTTCAGAGCTGCAACATCACTGGAGTGCCCAAAAGCACAAGGTGTGCAATACTCAGAGACATGGCCAAGGTAAGAAAGGCTGAAAGACAACCACCACTGAACAAGACACACAAGCTGAAACGTCAAGACTGGTTTTTCTAAGGTTTTATGGACTGATGACATGAGAGTGAGTCTTGATGGGCCAGATGGATGGGCCCGTGGTTGGATTGGTAAAGGGCAGAGAGCTCCAGTCCGACTCAGACGCCAGCAAGGTGGAGGTGGAGTACTGGTTTGGGCTGGTATCATCAAAGATGAGCTTGTGGGGTCTTTTCGGGTTGAGGATGGAGTCAAGCTCAACTCCCAGTCCTACTGCCAGTTTCTGGAAGACACCTTCTTCAAGCAGTGGTACAGGAAGAAGTCTGCATCCTTCAAGAAAAACATGATTTTCATGCAGGACAATGCTCCATCACACGCGTCCAAGTACTCCACAGCGTGGCTGCAAGAAAGGTTATAAAAGAAGAAAAACTAATGACATGGCCACCTTGTTCACCTGATCTGAACCCCATTGAGAACCTGTGGTCCATCATCAAATGTGAGATTTACAAGGAGGGAAACAGTACACCTCTCTGAACAGTGTCTGGGAGGCTGTGGTTGCTGCTGCACGCAATGTTGATGGTGAACAGATCAAAACACTGACAGAATCCATGGATGGCAGGCTTTTGAGTGTCCTTGCAAAGAAAGGTGGCTATATTGGTCGCTGATTTGTTTTTGTTTTGTTTTTGAATGTCAGAAATGTATATTTGTGAATGTGGAGATGTTATATTGGTGTCACTGGTAAAAATAAATAATTGAAATGGGTATATATTTGTTTTTTGTTAAGCTGCCTAATAATTATGCACAGTAATAGTCACCTGCACACACAGATATCCCCCTAAAATAGCTAAAACTAAAAACAAACTAAAAACTACTTCCAAAAACATTCAGCTTTGATATTAATGAGTTTTTTGGGTTCATTGAGAACATGGTTGTTGTTCAATAATAAAATTATTCCTCAAAAATACAACTTGCCTAATAATTCTGCACTCCCTGTACTGAAATAATCTAAACCATTTGTACAACTCACAAAGCCCCTAAAACTTAATCTTAACTTCATATTTTGTAAAACCTTACCTATGATTAGAAAAAACAAATGTAAATTTTCAACTTGTGAAAAGAATTACATCTCTTCCATCACTGCTGTTGTTGTGGGACAGGGTGAAAATGACCCCTCATATTGGTTCTAGCAGTAAAGCCAGCATGTCATTACACTTGAGAGCTGTACAAAGTTAAAACTGGTAATTTATTTTCTTTTGTGACTGTCACAAAAATGTAAAGATGGCGTGTTAGCTACTTTCCATGTGAGTTTCACAAGGTGAGCAAAGGTTGCTTCAAGAAGGCAGCCCAAAACTGAAAAATGTCACAGTGTGTGCAGTTTTAAAGGCCGCTACTGCTGGCACTCTACAGCTGTTAGGTTGGGACCAAGGAAAGTATTGCTTCACTTCAGTGTCTCTTATGTTGGGTTTAGTAAATACCGGAGTCATTCTGTATACAGCCTCAATCTTTTACATTGAGAACAGTGGGGGATTTTCTATCCAATTTTCTGATCCAGTTTTTTTTAACATGAGTGAAAAAATATGGGGCTGAGATGGAAAAGTTGTCATATCATTAATAATAATGTGTGACATAGGAAAAAATGTCATATCTCTAGCATGTCTACCACATTCTTTTTCATTGTTTTATAGTTTTTTGAAAACAGCAACTGAAGACTTTTCACAACCAGCTGTTACTGCAGCTTGTCAATTGGGGAATGAACAAGATAATACGTTTCCCCTATACAGACTGTGACCACATTTAGTTAAACTTTGCGGCACATTTAAAAGAAAAGTCAGCTGCTGTATAGCTCACCTGTTCCACGTTGTATCCATGTTTTTCTTTGGCAATAGCAATGTATTCATCAACTGTGGAGGGAGACACACACAGACTGTTAGATGGATCTGATCTTTTGTGTCAAAAAGAAGAAAGAAAAAAAGAAATCACAGAAGGTGGACTAAATATTTTCAGTCAAACACAATATTAACATTACGTTTGGAGTCAATGATGGTGTGATAAGGAGACCAAACCAGCATCCCTCCGCTGTCTTTATCTGTGTACTTGGTGGCACCTGTACAAACATTATAGAAAAATGATAAAAATAACAGATTTTATTCAGCTGCTGCTAATTTAACACTTATAAGTTATTTTATCAGTGATATACACCAGATACAGTTTGTACATATGTTATTACAGCATATCATCAGGGAAGAACTATTCCTATTACTCCTTCTGTTTGAGCCACTTCAGTAGCAAGCAATATTTATTTATATAGCACTTGCCATAAAAAGGAGTCATCAAGTGCTGTCATGAAAATAATGAAAAACAGCAGAAAGTTTTATAGCAGGTAAAACAATAAACAAAAATGTAAAAGAAATTAAAAGACACCAAAAAATATAAAGTAAAAAAGATACTAGACTCGATGAGAAAACATATACTGCACTAAAGCAGAACTAACACAACACACTCTACTGAAATTCCAGACTATATATCTCTGGCTGACTTCCACAGACTCAGCAAACCTCAGTGAACAGGGAGAGTATTCCAATAGTTGGACATGATAGTCTCAGTATGGTTCTCCTCAGTACGGTTGTCCAAGGAGGAAAAAGAAAACATCAATACTAAAATTAATTTAAAATTAAGCTGTATTTCAGCTGAATGAAGCAAATACGGCACTTATTGTTCCAAATAATTATCGTAACACAACATGGCTTCAAAGAGAAAGGCCTCTACCCCACTAACAGCTATGTAGTTGATGTTCATTATTGCAGGCTTAATGGGTCATGGATGCAATATTGAGCTGTGTCAGACCACATGGAAAATCGTTCGGGTCGCTGGCTGTACAGAGCAGGGGGGGGGGACCATAGCTGAACTTACCAGAGTCCAGACTGTGGGGAAGTACAATGAGCAAATAAAGAGTGAAATCTGGAGCAGAGCAGTTGAAGGGGTTTCAGGCCGGTTCAATCTTTCACAGTAAGCACTCCGTTTTTTTTCTTAGCATAGCAAATACCATACCTTATCCAAAATACCTTGCCGTAATGCTCTTCTAATACAATAATTAAATTATTTAGCTGTAGGACATAGTTTAGCAGGTTTTAAAATCTATTTTACCTTCACAATATGTAATTAAATTATCTAAATGCTAAATAAATGACGAAATGAGGTGTGAGTCGAGAATTGCACAGCACTCTTTTAATAAAACGATCATGGTTAATTATATGACTCAAAACGAACTGTAATCATGATCAAACTCCAGTCGTACTTTTCCACCTGACATTTTATGTTGTTAATAAATTGGAAGAAACACGACAGTCATAGCTGTCAGTGAAGTTTGTGTCACTTCGGTTCATGTTTGCCTCCGCGGCCTTTTAAAACAAGCTGATACCACAGCAAGCCGACTGAAAATCGGACTCTTAACTATTACTGCAGTCAGTTTTAATCCACTAGCAAACTAACGTATTGGCAGTGAGCGTAGTACAGTACAGTCTGATACTGTACACATACCGAGGCTACCACGGCTCACCACTCAGGTAGAAAACAATAAAAACTCACCGGGCTCAAAATCGGGGATTGTGGCCTGGTAGTCTGCTCCAACACGCATTCCTACATCTGGAAAACACAAACAACAACCACGAAAACAGTTTAATTTAACTAGTCATATTCAAAACACGGACATCGGGAGCGGTAAGAAGCTGTTCGAGGCTATATCACCGTGTTCGTCGTCGCTGCCACTTTCGTCAGAAAAATGTCCGTTAGAGGCTGTGGATGGACTTTTGGTGCCATTTGAGCGACCCTTCCCTAAATAATCCGAGCCCTTTTCCATCATGCCCGGCATCTCTGCGCTCTGATTCACCGATTTTAGCTTCTATGTCGGGATATAAAATGTCAGCAGGAGCTGGACGTTTTTCTTTTGCTGCTGTTTATTCCGTCGCCGCAGCTCTATCCGTGTCGCTGTAACCCTACTCGTGACTCTCACCGTGCTTGCACGGTTAATTCCGGCTGCGATATGCTATGTGTAACAACCGAGCAATCTCTTCTTAGTTTTTAGCAAATCTTTAATCCAAATTGTTCCTCCGAGGGATATTTTAGTTGCGTAGACCTGTAGCTGGGGGCCTAACCATGGCGGCGGAAGTCTTTTTACGCACCTTTGGGTGCGGTAGTGCGACTCCTGCTGCTGCGGTACCGTTGAAATGAGATTCCTCCGCCGAGACAAACTGAAGAAGAAAAAAAACAGTCAGGAGGTTTAGTGCCAACAAAATGCAGATTCAGCATTAGGATAACGCAACGGTGAATGCAGAATATCCGGAAACTGTAAATATTACCAATAAATCACATTGTAAATGTCATAATTTCAAACAAATTCATGTCAGGTTATTCTTATATCGTATGTCAGGTTATTACAGACTGTATACTGTATGTCCTACCACTGACAACACTTAATGATTACCTGTTATCCTGTTATTCTTGTTTAAAATTTGCTTATTAATTACCCTTCTGCGTGGACTCTCTGCGACCAGTAGAGAAAGATCCCGCACAACAATGAAGCATTTAAACTGCACTGTAAGCTAAAGGAATCCACTAACACATAATATCTGTAATAACGAAGATACTTGCAGGTATATAAGCCTTCAGACTCCCTGTGATTTATTTAATCACTTGGTTTGAAAAAAGTGTTTGGCCCCTTCAGGATTTTCTATTTTTTTATATGGTCGTCACACTTAAATGATTCAGATCATCAAACAAATTTTAATATTGGAGAGAAAAAAACACAAGTAAACACGAAATTCACTTTGCAAATGGTGCTTATTATTAAGGGGGAAAAATCCTAACCCTACATAGCCCTGGGTGAATACTAACACAGGGCCATGTAAGTTGATGACAAAGTACCTGTTCTTCATCGGCTGGGAGCAAAGCAGTTTTCACCTGAACGCTGCACTATAAGTGTTAGTGATTGTCTCTGTCCTTTAAGGCTGCTTCTCTATTGTTTCTCTGAAGATTGCTAATTCGTCATCTCTTCTGTGCAGAAGCCTGGATGTTTCCCTGGCCAAGTGTTTTTGTGAGTGAGAGAGAGCCAAGGAGGAGATTCTGTGTCTGCATGGATTTAAAAGTGTAAATTTGATTCACCCATAGAGTTACTTTTCCCAATTTATAAATATAGTCTGTGATTAATTACTTGATTGAAGATGCTGTAAATAACTTCTATGAGGACTGTAAATGACTGGTCGTGCATCAACATACAGGATTACGTTAAGTATGTGATTGGGTACATTAGCACTTTTGTTAACAACAATGCCAACACCTTTAACATGGTCATTCCCCACAAACACACCCATAAACTGTCTACACTTGGCCTGTACCTCACCTGGACTCTTTGACTGGGAAGCCTCAGTCTGTCAGTGTTGGTAATAAACCTTCAGCCGGTATTACTATAAACATGGGCACTCCACAAAGAGGCATTTTCAGTCCCATCCGCTACACTCCGTTCACCAACAACTGTGTTACCTATCACAAAGATAACATCCTCTTAAAGTTTGTGGACAACACCATCCTGATAGGACACAGTACATACAAAGCAACCTACAGAAGGGAGGTCTGATGTCTATGTGCGAGAACAACAACCTCACTCTCAACACAGCCAAGACAAAAGAGATCATAGTGGAAGAAGAGGAGATTCCACCTGCCACCGGTCATCTGGGAGCTGGAAGTGGAGAGGGTAAGCTGCTTGGGTATCTACATCAGTGAGGACGTGTAATACCAAGTAGTCTGGTATGTTGCCTAAAATCCTCAGCAGTGTCTACAGCTGCATTGTGGACAATATCTTGACCAGTACAGTAATGCCAGTGCTATGCACCACAAATGCCTGAAAAGTAGTAAGGACTGCCAAACAATTTTCAAGTTTTCACAATTGATTATTAAGTATTTATTGGCATCAGACAAACTGGAAAGGATGCCACTGCCTATTGAACAGAATTTTTGTAATATGGAACAATAAAGGCATTAATGTGATTGGTTAAAAAAGTTGGGCCAAGGCAAGGGTTTAAACTTGGCCCTCCCTTTATGGTCTTTGTCCATCCCTTGGTCATGTTTCATCTTCTGCACTGGGCTTGTCCTGCAAGATAAGAGCAGACAACTCCTCCCACTTCACCATGGCAACAGCTCTGTCAGCCCTGGGGAGGAAGGGTGAGAGGGATGAAAGAGAGAGAGAAAGAGAGAGCGCTCTTCTCTAAAACTTTTGAATAAAACTTTTGAACAAGATGGAAAAAAAGTCACAAAATACTTGCACTATAAGAAAAATTCTAAAAACAAGCAGCATAGCCTGCTAACCTTCTGTCAAAAAGTTATTAGGCCTTTTTTAATGAAATAAATTGATTTTTACAGTAATCGCCATTAAACAGGCATTCAGTTATTGGCAAAATGGAAACATTCTTATTTACAGCACAGGCTCTGTATCAATAACTTTTTTATCAAATCTGTACCACTAGTACTCAACACCTGTAGAACTAATAACACGTAGGCTTCATTTTGTGTTAAATATAAATCTATTTTATTTCACTCTATTTCTCCTTTGAGAAGATCAGTAAATTGCAGTTACACCAACATGAATAAATAAATTCACAAACTGAACATCTTTTAAACATACTTTCCAGATAAGTTGTATCTCATGTGAATGTGTTCGTATATATGCATTCAAGTATTCGCTCGTCTATTGTAAGACACATATGATCTTGGGTATCATCTGATTCTTAATCCATAAAGTTCAATCTCATGTCGACCCAGCCTTTGCAACTATCACAGCCGAAATTGTGGTTTATTAAAATGGGACAAACAGACAAATGGCACAGCTGTCGTGCCGAAAATAAATGCGCACTATCACAATATCATAGTGCCTTTTCCAGTTACGATCACATGGCCGCAAACTCGGTACAGTAGAAATGCGGTATAGCTTACAAACGTAGTCCTTGTGCGTGTGTGTGTGTGTGTGTGTGTGTGAGAGAGAGAGAGATTTCACTGTATTTCTAAGTTTTTTCACTTAGAAAAAACGGTGAACCTGGCTGAAGACTTGAAAACTATTTCTCTTTGGAAAAGCGAGCGAAATCCCTCACCTCGGGAAACCCAGGTGCAACACTTTGAAGCACATTGGTTCCGTTTAGGTGGCCCCACATTACATTTTCAGCATAAAGTAAAAAAACAACAACACACATTTGTTTTCACTACAGGTGCAATTACTTACTGTGGTACGTTTTCTTAATACCGAAATATTATGTCTGCAGTGTTTTTAATTACAATCAGTGACGTGATGATAATGTAATGCTCACTGTATAAAGCATCAATACGCCTCTCTCACTCCTCTGGCATCCACCCTCTCTCCCCACATATGTTTGAAGCTCGCTCTATCACAGCCAGTCTCTGGCCCATCTCGAAGCTTGTGCAGCAATAATCTGCCAATAGCGAGCCTGCTGAGGTGGGGAGAGAGCGAGCACAAGCACATACTATACAGCGTGCGAAGCTCGTGTTTATATGTAATATGTGAGCGGCAGGAAGCAGCTCGCTCTGCTCATTGCAGAAGGACGGCAGGATGGCGAGAGGACGGCGGGGTCTCGTGGCCCCTCAGAACACGTTTCTAGAGAACATCGTCCGCCGGTCCAACGGTAAGATACGATCCGGTTCTGATCTGTTCTGCACCTGGCTTCAAATGGTGATAATATATTTCTTATATATAATGTTTTGTGATTTTGTTGCTCATTTCGCCTTCAGGCATAGCCACATAAACACACACGGGCAATTGCTAAAAACCTAAGTAGTACTGAAACCACAAGTAATTATGGTTTAAATTTATTATGGTAGCTCTTTACTTTCAGTGATGGCTATTCCTCTCTCTCTCTCTCGCTCTCTCTCGCTCTCTCTCTCTCTCTCTCGCTCTCCCTCACTTTCCCCCCACACACACACACACACACACACACACACACACACACACACATATATATATATATATATATATATATATATATATATATATATATATATATATATATATATATTCACACGTTGTAACAGTTACAAAAGGCACATAGGCTCCTTATTAACAAGTAGGGGTAAGGCAAATCAATTTCATAGAGCAAAGTTTATTAGATAAACAACTACCAATTTAGAGCTGCAGAGAATAAAAACAAACTAAATAGCAGGGCTGACAGTACCAAACCGTTAAGACACTTTATTAATAAACATTACTTTAAAGGACCAGGTTCACTGCCATGATGCTGCCCTTGGTTAAAATAGCAGCTCAAGAAAATAGTTAACTAAAATGGTGGAGACTAGCCACTTGAAGGCAACCTACAGGGAGGAGGGACCAAGGGTGCCACCAATCACTCACCCGTGCAATCTTTCTGAAATCCTCACTGCCACTCTCACTGCAACTTAAATGGCCCGTTATACTTGTTTCCCGGTATGTACACTCCAATCCACAAAAGGGAATTCCACCACACGTGCCTAGCCCCCCTCCCCCTGCAAGCAGCTGTGTCTTCACTAAAGAAAATTAAAATAAACATGCATATCAAGCAATACAGAACACAAAATTCAGGAAATATTAAATACAGGAATACAAACACACACACACACCGTTTAAAATACAATTATTAGCAGTACAACTAAAAGCATGATTAAAATATAACAAACTGTTAACACTAAAGCACTATAGAACAAGGAACCAATCGATGCCAGTCAAACACAACAGCAACAAAGCAACAAAGGGTACAAGACAGCAGCGGTGTGTAGGCCTGTAACAGGAGAAAGAAACCAGTTATCCAGGGTCCACCCTACTTCTAAAAACAAAGAAAAGTACAAATGAAGTCACTTAAAAACAGCAAAAGTACGTAAGTGCAAATTGCATCAATAAATAATATGTACACTATAAAACTAAGAAAATTTTCTAATTGTTACTCGCTGCTCTCTATGGGCGTATTTGCTTTAACTAAAGCCACACTAATCGGGGGGAATAATTATTTTACTAAATCACAGCCTGTATAGTAACATTCTACATTTACCTTTGCTGTAAGCTAACATTACCATCACACCTCACTGAATTGAATAAAATTACTCAGCTGCCTTAATTCAAACTGACACTACTCTACATTTATAATAATAATAATAATCAGTTTGTGGTTCCAAGTTTCACAAGAAACAATTTTCTTGAATGTTTTGCAAAGTACTGGTTGTTAAAGTAAATCCCTTTTTTGCTGCTAGTGCTCTCTCAGAAATGCCCAGACTTGTCCCATTGTTGCTTATACTAGGAAATGTAAATGTGCTGCATTGGTATCGAAAAGATACTTGCAAAATGGATGGATGGATGGATGGATATTTTTTTTTTCATATCACCAGGCACTAATTTAAATGCTAGGAAGTTCTTCTAGACATGCTTTGAATTACACCAGCCATTATTCAGTAAAAGGGGGTAACTGCATCTCTAATTATATATTAACAAAAGACATTCATGAAGACTCAAGAAGGAATGCAGCACACTAAATCCAGTGCCAAGACCATGACCGTGCTGGAAAAGATAAGCAACTTTAATGACTTGAGTTTTCATTCATTATATTTATATGATGTCAATTTACAACAGTCACTTCAAGGCACTTTTATATTGTAAAGACCCTAAGACAATAATAGAAGAAAAATAGAGTACTTAGAGGAAGATGTCCGTGAAGGTTATCAGTCATCCAGGTCATCGTAGTCAAAGGAGCTTGGAAAGAAAAGCGTCTGGACTTTTTTAAGTTGCTTGAAGACGTTTCACCTCTCATCCGAGAAGCTTCTTCAGTTCTATGGTCAAATGGTGGAGAGTCCCAGATTTAAGATCTGTGGAAGTAACCCACCATGAGGGACAATTGACCCAATAATGATCCTCTACCTAATCACATGAGCCAAGGTGTGAAAATGGGTGTAGGTCACAATCAGCCAAGGTTTCGGGTGAGCTCATTGTGAAACCTAGCCCCACCCTATCATGTGATTTCCTGAGGTCAGATGGCCCAGGATGTGAGTGGGCGCTAAGGCGTCTGGGAAGGGATCTCAAAACTGGATTATAGATGGCAGACAATTAGTGTCGTAAACCACCGCCTGAGAGTAATGAGAGGTGAAACGTCTTCAAGCAACTTAAAGAAGTCCAGACGCTTTTCTTTCCAAGCTCCTTAGAGTACTTAGAGGAAGTAACAAGCAAGACAGTATTTTCCCCATAGTAGCTTCTTTTCATTGCCTTCGTGTTAAATCCAGAATCAAATTTCAACGTCCTTCTCCTTATGTAAGGTCTTGAATAATCAGGCCCCATTTTACCATCCATATTTTATCTGTGAAAAGTGCTTTATAAATAAATGTTACTTACTTAATTACTTTCTTAGCCTCTGGTTCCTGAGGTAAAAGTAGAATGTGGGGCAGAAAAAAAAGAGTTTTTCTTTTCTGCCGTCGCCTTATTTCCTCATAGAACATCTGATTGTTGGGGGTGGGATGGGAATCAAGAACCAGTTCCCAGGAGTTCAATTCCTTTGAACTGTTAGTCTGTGTGCCTGCTCATTGATTCCACTTGCACTTGTACTACAATCAGCTGATTTTGGCACATTCTTAAAGGTGGATATAGACATTACTTTTATTTTTAATTCACAAAAGGACAAAAATACAAGAGTAAGTGGAACCTCCATCCAGGACAAACACATTTTGCTGCCAACACAAATTCGGCTCTTTGCAAGTACCTGCACAGACAACATGCTAACACTAAGCTAGCTAAAAACCTAGATTGATGTTAAAGCTGAGTGAATCCCATCCCTGGTCCAGCAACTAGACCCTGAACTTCAACAGGTAACAAACAAATCAGTAAGAGAATCAATAAGTAATATCACTTATCCATACCAATAATAATGGTATTGGAATTGATAAATTCTTATTAATTCCCATCCACTATTAGAGGTTTCCCCTCTGTTATCGGAGGGTCCCAACCTTACAATAAAACGCACGTGGAGGACACTGTTGTGATTTGGCACTTTATAAATTAACCTGAATTGAACTGAATTGAAAAATGACTGTCTTTTAATAGCACAGGTATTAAGTGTAGGCCAGTTGGTTATTAAATAAAAAGAATCATCATAATTAGTTTAACACTGATTTTACAGGTGTAAAAGTGAGGCAATTATTTATTAGTTTAATTTACCACTTAATTGATTAGCAATAATTACTTACGTAATAGTTAGCTTAACTTAGCTTCTCTATTGGGTTTGGTGCTATTGAACAACCAAAATATTTTATCAGAATAATGTGGACTCTGGAAGGCTGCAATGGGCATTTTTTAAACTAGTTGTTGTAGCCCTCGTGAAATGTGGAGAAATATTGTGTATGCTGGATTCATATAATTTTTCAGTCATGTGATGTTGCGAAGTAGGGCAGACTATCACTTATTGGTTTCTGTGGTCAGATACCAATTTTGTGCTGGGAAACGCTCAGATCGTGGAGTGGCCTATTGTCTATAGCAATGATGGCTTCTGTAAACTCTCTGGCTACCATCGTGCTGAGGTCATGCAAAAGAGCAGCACCTGCAGGTACCACAACACACATGGATACCACCGCATGGATTATTGAGGACTGATTGTCTCAAGTAAATGTGTACTGTATCAATGCAAATACTTGGTTTTCCTCTGCAGCTTCATGTATGGAGAGCTGACAGACAAGGAAATGAGTGAGAAGGTTCGACAGACCTTTGAGAACTACGAGATGAACTCTTTTGAGATTCTGATGTACAAGAAAAACCGTGAGTATTTAATAGTACTGGATATGACCGTGTAAGCTGCATCCAAAAATGTTTGTATGAACTGCTTCCTCAAAAACCCAGATACCTAAGGATCTCAAGAAATCTAGAAATTGTATATATGCTAATCTGGGACACACCATGCTAAAAGCTCACAGCCTTTTAATTACCTAGCCAGGGGTCAGCAACCTTTAACACCCAAAGAGCCATTTGGACCTGGTTTCCACGCAAAAGAAAACACTGGGAGCCGCAAATACTTTTTGACATCTAAAATGAAGATAACACTATATATTGTTTTTTTTACCTTTATGCTTTGTGTGAACAACTAAAGTAAGTAAAGTTTATTTATTAAGCGCTTTTCACAGACAGGCAGTCACAAAGCGCTGTACACAAATATTAAAATAAACAATACAATCAATAGACATTATACAGAATGTAAAAGATCAAATGTAAATAATGTAAAGAATATAAAATACGTAGATCAACAAAAGGCTTGTTTGAACAGAATATTTTTTAACTGCTTTTTAAAAGAATCCACAGAGCAACTAAGTTGTGTTGCTTATGAAATCCATGAAGTGCTACAGAGAAAATGACATTTTATTCATGTAAATAACACATTTTGAACTCTTAAAGAAATATAACAAAAGGAAAGACACCCAGCTGAACTAAAATGATCCAGCAAACAAAAGCTGTTGTGAGCCGCCACCCTTATATCGCCTTTGGGCTTTTGGAGCCTTGACCTGACTTTTAAAAAATAATTTGAAAAAAAAGCACTATGCTGCAAAAAAAAATTTGATATTTGCAAAATTCTGCCTAAATATGTATTTTACCTGGTTAATGTGTGTGGCGGGGCGTGGTCTGCAGCGCCGCTGCAGGGGAGGCAGACGCACCTGAGCGGGACCCGCAATCACGCCTCGCTGCCTTAAAGTCTGTGCCCTCTCTGCTGTTGAAAAGCTACAGCTGGCTGTATGCGTCAGCAACCGTGTGTGAAAAGTGGTCAATAAAGAGATGCTGAAAAGCATGATCATGCAAACATCGTCAGGTCTGCCGTGATATGTTTACAATAAGACTTATGGTCCCGAACCTCTGCGCACAGCGTCTGCAAATCGGGGCTTTCATCTTTACGCAGGACTGTAAGCTGTCGTCTGTGAGGCGTGAGCGGTGTTTGTTTTTAACGTAGTTCACGGTGGAGAACAGCTGCCGACATAATGTGGATCCGAAGATCCACGATTGGCCTACCTGGGGTTGAAAGTCTCGATAAACGCACAGCGTTTCGGCGGGTACACCGGCTTCCGCGAGTGTGACGCTTATTTTGAGCGATGAAAAAATAATAAGATATAATTTTATTTTTATATTTCAAAATCACAATAATCTTCCAATTTAGAACTACAAGTTAAAAAAAGAACTAAACACAAATAAAATATACTTCAGCTAAATACTTCTAATTTATTTTCCCAAACCACCCGGAGCCGCAAAATAAAGACTAAAGAGCCGCGGGTTGCTGACCCCTGACCTAGCCTATTACATTTGCAAACAACTTTTGCCAGTAAAAAAAAAAATGTATTTGATAAAGAATTCAGAAGGTGAAGGTTCCTTTATTTTTTATTTCTGTGTTTTTATATATTTTTATAAGCATAACACCACCTAAAGCAAACTTCACACATCATACAAAATAACTTAGTATTTAACAAGACTTTGGTTTTAAAATGGTATTGATTCTTCTAAGTTGTAAGATTATACTAAACAACTTTCCTTTTTGATAAAATTTATGGTTGGATCAGGTGACCCAGAACACTTGTTTAGGTATGCTGCAATAGGTCAAGGCTGCTGGAGGCTGCATATCAACAAAAAAACTGGGCTTTCTTGGCTCCCATGTTATCTTTTTCTCTGTTGGTGACAAGTTGTATAGTTAGGGGTTGTTTTGTGTAAAGGATCAGTGAAAAAAATATTGTTCTTTTTTTTCTGCCTGGATAGAAAGTTATCGGTGAAATTTAAATCTCTCTATTTGGGAGCAAATAACATAATTAGAATAGAAGATATCAAGCTAATGCCACTGAGCTATGTATAGCTGCAGATCGCATACGTTTACTTTTCAAATTCAAAGCTTGAAATTGGTCTTTCCATGGGATGCAGCATTTAACATTCCATTTTTAGGCACTTGCCATTATTGAATATTTCTTTGTTGTAACAGTGCTTCTTGGCAGTAGATTTTATACCATTGGAAAACACATTTCCTCTAAATGGTGTAACATTTATAAGGAAATTTAATTGGTTTGTTGAGCAGCAGAGTTGAGTATGTGGGTTGTATCAATGAAAACCTTGGCATATCATCTCTGCCAATGCCAAACAGGTTATTTTCCAATTGACTCCTTTTTGGTGGTTGGATGATTAGTCTAAAGAAACAAGACATATTAAGAGTTTAACAGTTTATTCATCCTCACTCATGCTCAGTGGCGGTCCTAGCCTGTTTGGCGCCCTGGGCGAGCACTAACCTCTGCCCCCCCCCCCACACACACACACACACACACACAAAACATGTTAAGGATTGTACCATTGTACCGAATTGGTGAATTGTACTGGATTGCACACACACACACACACACACACACACACACACACACATATGAAGAGAGAGAGAGTATGCATAGTAGCATAGTATGCAAATGATTACCAAACAGCCATCATAATTTGTCATACAATGAGAACAGGACAAATCAACAACTGACAATGACTAATTAATATTAAAATCTGTAACATAATGTATTGTTTGGAGTTTAGTCTGTTACTGTTACTATTTTTACCATTTCTTCTTGGAACAACTGTAACCCATATAGTGTCCTTAGGGATTAATAAAGATTCTGATTGTTTCAGGATACATGACATAATCCAATGACACATCTGCTTACCTGCATCTTTTGCTCGTTTCTCCTCCTCTTCTTTTCTCTTTTTTCTAAACTGAGGACCTGATGGCTTTGAACTTTTCTTGTCGATCTCCCATTGGTTTTAATTTTGCACTCCAGTATGAACACCCATCCCCCAACCTGAGGATCACCACAACATAACCTTCACCTTAGTTCACAGATTCACTTTGTCTAGGGTTTATTTCTGGGATTCCAGGATTCAAATCATGAATACATAATGGATTTGGATTTACAACATTATGAATGAAATGTGCTCTATTTGGAAGCAGCAGGGCCCCGTCCCCTTTTGACGGGTTGTGTGTGAGACTTTAAATCATCAAACTATAAATTATAAATTGTTATTGATCCCTTTACCCCGAGTCCTAAAGTGTGTATTTATTTTCTTACTCTTCTTCTTCTTATTGTTTGTTTACTTGCACTGCTGTAACAGGAGCCTCGTCGTCTCGTCTCTCTATATACTGGACTGTATGTAGCGGAGATGACAATAAAGTTTACTTTGACTTCAGCAGCGAGCAGGCGCACCGAGGGCTCTCGCGCTCACTTTTCGCTTATAGAATTTCGAAAAAACATCGGTGCAAATTGTAAGTCTGTATCATGATGTCTGGTGTTTTCGTGTTTGTTGGTTTGTTTTTATTTTGTGTTATTTTGCGAGCTGGTTATTAGATGCTGCTCCAGCCAGCCGGAGAATACACCACCCCCCCGCCCTCTCCTCCCTGTGCCGCAAGCAGCAGGCGCACCTCGCAAATGGAGGGCGCCCTTACTCCCAGCAAATGGGCGATAGAAAACCGGTCGGTGCCTATGCCATTCCCAATATGCGCTGGCATGATGTCAGGGCAGCATGAGTACGAGCAATTTTTTTTTTTTCCTGATGCCTGTGATGCCGCCCCCCACCACGATGCCGCCCCGGGCAACCGCCTGTGTCGCCCGTATCAAAAACCACTACTGCTCATGCTGGCCAGCTTGCTGTGGGATGGCATCCCAGTGTATTGGCCAATCTGGCACAAGCAGCACACCCAAGGCAATCCCATAAGTGTTCAATAGCACTGAGATCTGGACTGCAGGTCCGTTTTTCCATCCTCTCCACTCCACTTCAGGGTTCAGTGCTAAGACCACTTCTCTTTACATTACACATGATTCCATTAGGCAGTATCATTAGAGAACATAGCATATGTTTTCATTGCTAGGTAGATGATACCCAGCTTTATCCATGAAGACAGACACCACACACACCAATTAGCTAGACTATAGGAATGTATTTAAAACATAAAGACCTGGATGACCTGGATTCAGATAAAACTGAGGTTATTGTGCTCTGGCCTAAAAAATTTGAAACATGGGGCCTGTTCTTCGTACCGCGCTAAGTGAGTTAGCTGGATGAGATTGTTGACGATTTCACGTGATCCTGGATCGTTCGGTTCCCCGAAGCCCATCCGGGACTTGCTGTCATAGCAACAGAGCCGTAAGCGTAAACCTGCTGGGGAGCAGGTTTACTTTATGTAAACAGGATTAGATCGCGGCCACGCAGGTATGTCCGCGTCATTCATACGAAAGCAACAGCGATATTCCACCACTGTTTCACCATAAATAAATAACAGCAATGTAACTAAAGATAATGCAGCACTTGATCCTTTTATTGATGTCACACAGATACATACAGGTCATTTCCTAAAAAAGGGAAATGTACTATTAACATTCTATTACATGTATGTGATTATTACAGATGTAATTCATATTTCAGAGTAGTAATTGCAGATTACTTCGTGTAATCAAGATGAGAGACCACGGCTATAAAAGCGAAGGTGGATTTGGGAAGTCTGTCGCAGTCATATCCTGTCCGTTTACGCGAGCAACCCATTGCGGAAGGTGCAAGATTGATAAGGAGAGTTTTCAGAATTCAGCGTATATTGCGGGACAGACAGGATCCTTTAGCTCAGCGCGACAGTGTGCTCATAGAGAGATATCGATTTTCCCGTGAGGGTATTATTCACTTAACCAACTTGTTGACGAGGGGGTGCAGGACCACCACCTGTCTTTTTTTTTTGCTCTGCCCTTTTCTTGGTTGCTGTTATGAACAAACAAACAGAGTATTCCAGGGTCTCTTTCCAAGAGACGACAAGCAATATAAGTGATAAATATTACCATTCTGTAGAATATTCTTATATTTCACTTTTACTTGTTCCCATGTTCTAGTGGGTCCTGTTGTGGCTCTAATGTGAAAGGGGATATAATATAACATATTATAATATAATATAATGTAATATAATATTGGATAATATGGTGTGATATGATAAATCTACCCTACCGCCTACTGGTGTTGGCCAGAGGGGCCGATGGCGGAATATGGCAGCCTGGCTTCTGTCAGTCTGCCCCAGGGCAGCTGTGGCTACAACTGTAGCTGCCTCCACCAGTGTGTGAATGTGAGAGTGACTGAATAGTGGCATTGTAAAGCGCTTTGGGTGCCTTGAAAAGCGCTATATAAATCCACTCCATTATTATTGTTATTATTGAATTACTTACGAGTTTGATTTGTCAGCAACTTCCTGCCAGCCCTCTCTCCTTGCTTTTGCAGCCTTTGCAGTGTTCCCTTGCGTTTTAATTAAACTCTGAAACTCCTGAAATCCCTCACTCAAGAGTTCTTGCTCTGCTGCCGAAAAATACCGAGCGCGCTCCTTCGACATTTTCGCCGACCAATCAAAGGGTTGCCGATCAATGTTTCTACTATCGATGCGTAGCCCCTGTTGGGCCACCCAGTGATCTCACATTACTTCATCCAGCTATACTAATCGTCAACAACAGGTGTGTTCGGGGAACCGGAATAGCGAGCTCAGAGTTAGCGCGATGATTTGGTCTTGGATGTTTCATTTGATCTTGGATGTAGTAAGCGACGTACGAAGCACAGGGCCATGGTTTCTAACCAGATACTTACTCTGAATGGCATTACCTTGGCCTCCAGTAACAGTGAAGAATCGTTTTTAAATGAATCTTTTTTGACCACAGTATGTTCTTCAGTGTGCATACTGTATTAAACTGTTTTCTTTTGATTGCACAATATGTCTAAAATTAGAAATATTTTGTATGAGAAGACTACTTTATGCATTTATTTCTTCCAGGCTGGACAATAATTCATTATTGTCAGGTTGTCTTGAAAACTCCCCAAAAAGCCTTCAGTTGATCGAAAATGCTGCAGCAAAAGTAATAATATATAAATAAAACTGAATTGAAATGAATTCAACTGACCACTGTAGTAGGGACCATGCTTACAGTTGCTGTGTATCATGCACCAATCAGCTACCTAATTGTCAGCACCTAGTGTAACAGTATACAGTAGAATCAGCTGCTCGGCATTGGCAGAGAAGGTTTGGCAACTGCATTTTCCATTTTCATATGTGTTTTCCTTACAAATGTGGCACAATGTAGGGGGAAATAAACAGGCTTTCCAACAATATAAGAAGAAGGATGGTTACAACAAAGATAACTGACCAAACACCAGGGCTGGTCTAGCATACCAGGCATTTTCCCGGTGGGCCATCGCACTTTTGGGCCGATGTGCCAGCCTGAAGGGCTGCTGCGTAGCAACCGTACAAGCACTGATAGCAGCTCGTTGGTTCATTTTCATTACTGACAGTGGATTTCCCAATTAAATCTCTCAATATGACCGGCGCCTCCCCTACCTTCGCTGTTGTCTCACGTTTCTTGTAGAAAAAGTTTAGTGTGGAAGAAGTGGCAAACAAAAAAAAAAAAACAGGCCCCACAGTCACAGAAAGCTGCTGCTGCTAGCACCAAGCCATCCTGTTCTATCCTGGTATTAATGTAATAGGGCTGCAGAAAAGCAGATGCCAATACAGATCACTGGTGCATCTCAGGTCCAACATAGAGACAGGCAACAGTCCACACCCTTACAAGATCTAACACTTATTTGTCTTTCCTCAACATTTTTCTTCTTTTTTGTGAGAATTCATTTATCATTTTTCTTTTTGTTTTGTTTTTTTGCCTGTTCTATCCAGCACTGTTTCAATCAGCATTATTGTCTGAAGGCCAAGAAAAAAGCCCATCAGATTGCTATAGTGGTCAATTTGACTGTCATAGTTTATTAGTTTATTAGTTATTTGAGATGTTCCGAGAGAGGTGGAGTCTAAGACCCCACTCTACACATAGACAAACAGGCACACACTCAGATACAAACAAACATACATTCCCACCCCCATTTCACATATACTCAGCAGCTGGTGTCAGCACAGCCCCTCCCAAGAACCCTCAATGTCTACATGTATTTAAAATTGAGAGCACCAGCACCAGAGGTGAAGCAAAATAAATAGACCGTCTTTTGGACGCCCATCCCCAAGGCCCAATATGTATGCGTCATGAGAGTGGAAGTAATGTGAGCCTCTAAGTGGTGGAATAAAATTGAGGCACAGGTGGCCTGGAGAGGAAAAAGGACATATGCCTCCCCTGCACCTCAGTGACGCACCTGTACCTCAAGGCCCTGCATGTGTGGTGGTGTGAAGGAGCGGGAGGAGAGATGCAATTGCGGATGGGGCGGAAAGGATTGGCAGTGGGGGCAAAGTACCCTATTCTTGGAGCCAGCTCCCCTGCTGACCCCCATGGGCATCCCTGTTCCCCGAAATCTACCAAGGGCAGGGGGCCTGGACCAATCCAGACCAGGGCCCACAGCAGCAGCACCACCAAGCCCCATAGAGCACAGGGCGGCCCACCTGTCCCCACCGCAGAGGACAAACAATGCCCACTCTACATTCAGTCAACTCTCAGACTACATAAGACAATAGACACCAAGGTTAGGTTTATCCGCCACCTCTGCTAGATCCCTCCCACTTATAGAAGCAGCTTCTGCTTCAATCAATCAATCGATCAATTAAAACAGAATATTATGGATTTCAAAATCTTATTTGGTTTTCATATGTACCTATTTTCAATGATATCAACTTTAATAGCAGGAAATTAACTCTATACATATTCTTTTTTTCTATTGCCAAATTTTTCAAGTAACTTATATTTGACAACAACATAAAAAAAAACCATGAAATTCTGTTTTTGGTGCTACCCCCCAATATTTGTATGTACCCCTATGAAAAAATTCTGGAGGCACCCCTGCTAGTACCAACTGTGGAGAAGTGAAGAAGAGATGGAGAAAGTGAAATTAATGTGGTAAGAAAATAGATGGAGAAACATAATTATGAAGGGAGAGTATCACAGATTACCAACTTGTTTCAATCAATCAAACAAGATGAAATATATACATATATACATTACATATATTGCCGTCTGAACTAGAAATGCCAGGGCTTTTTTTTTGTCCCATTTCAGCTCTGCCAAACACAAATTTCCTTACATTTTATATATTTATTATGGGGGTCTTGAGGCAATTGTTGTGATTTTGCGGTATATGAATGAATAAACTTTAATATCTATACACAAACTCTTGTAGTAAAATGACAATTGGAGAATTTCTATGTGGATGATGAGTAAATTTAAACTAGTGATTAGCTAATAATATGAAAATCTGCAGTATTAGTATTTGATAATGAAAAGAAATTTCTATTCTACTTATCCACTGAAAAATTCACTTGTCCCTAACAGGTAAACAAGCTTCAGTATTAAGCCCTGTAGTGTTCTGTTAGTATTATTGTAACCTAACAGCAATTTGGAGTCTTCCACTGGACTGTAAGTTAGGGCAGGCTGGGGAGCAGTTAAATAATGTAGTGATATCCAGATGCTGTAACAAATTATATTGTATAGACAAAAAGGATTAGCAGACCTTTGTATGCATATGACGTGGTAGTAAATACATTACATTGCAAGTGACTAGCAGGTGTATATACAGCTTTAGGCATAAAGTTGTTGATTTACCGATATAGCAGTGGGTTACGGTGCATGTGATCACTCACTGAACTTCAGAGAGTGTGAACAAAAAACATTTAGGTTGTAGACCGCGTACACACAATATTATCAGATGGTGTCGATATCAGAATTATATTGTTTAAAAGAACCTTTTTGTACAATAAATTTTTTAATTGGATATTTAAAATGGAGTGGTCCCACCGATGGTTACTTGAATTTTTGACACCATCATGTCAACATGCCAATGCCCAGAGGAAATGTAGTACTACAGTGAAACAGTACAAATCACAAATAAATTGTTGTCTACTTGTTATTCTTTATTAAATTTTATTTTAATTTTGCATTATTATATTTTCCTTGTTGACAGATTGTTGTTGTGAGAAACAGTGCTTTACTTCCTGTTCTGTTCCGCAGGGATGCCAGTTTGGTTTTTCATGAAGATTGCCCCAATCAGAAATGAGCAGGACAAAGTTGTCCTGTTTCTCTGCACTTTCAGTGACATCACTGCCTTCAAGCAACCGATTGAGGATGAATCTTCTAAAGGTGGGTTGGTTCCAAAGTGTGGGTAATCTTGACAGAGATAAAAGACAAACATAGAAAAGGCTGAAGGAACAGAATAGGAGCACACAGCTGGATTAACCTAAGGATATAAAAAACAGAAACTCAAAACTTTAGACTTGAAATAACAATATCAAAGGAAATTTTACCAGGTGTAGGGAAAAAATAAACATAGATATATAAACATTAGGAAATGGCTGACAGCTCAATTCCAACAATACATAATCCTCTTTCAAATAAATAAAACTCTAGAAAGAACCAAAAACCCCCAAACTCATAACATAGACAGCCCCAACAGCAAGTGTGCCAGAAGTGTAAAAGGGTCAAAAAGCTATTATCCTATAAGGATCACCTTAGCCTTCATTCGCATCCACTCAAAGTCATCTACTGAGCATAAATATTTACTATATTGAAGAAGAAAGATGTGTAAAAGTATTGTGAGCTTACTTGGGAAAAGTGACGAGACAGAAATCTCAAATATGAACAGGAATTCATAAATACTGATGTATCACCCTGTTTCAGAAAATCATTTCTTCTGTTGACATTTGGGCATTTATTGAAGAGGAACAATGCACAGAACTCTATAAGCCTCAGCCTTAGGTAAATAAATAAATAAAAAAAATGGCAGTGGTGCCACTATCGAAACTTTGGGGCATTACTGGAGATTGACAATTCATCTCTTCTTCCACAACATCGCAGGATAAAATACTGTCCTTACTCAAGAGTACACTTTAGCTAACTTTCAGAAGAGTTGATTCTGTTAATCTGGACATAGTATTTTCAGTGTTTCCTTACTTATCCAAGCGACTTCTTCGGTTTTAGCTGAATGCAAGTTTCCCCAACCTTATAGAGAGTACATTTGTACACTGTAAACCCGAACAAGTTGACTGAACTTAAAACTTTTGTGGAAACTGATTACCTCAAAAGATTTAAGTACAAAAACTCATATCTTCTAAGTATGGGGTACTCAAAATTTGTATTTATTGTTAACCTAAAAATTTTAAATTATATTTAATATTTTATTAATTGAGCTTTACTCAAAGACTGTATACTTTAATTTCAATATTTTTGTGTTTCTTGTAGTTTATTATTTTGATGCAACACAATGCAATTATATTACAACCTAAACTCAAATTATCTGATTATTAATTAAAAGATATTTATGTTGTGAGTGTAGACTACTAAAAAAAAAAAAAGTACGGAAATTCAGTTACTTATTTAACATTTTTTCATGAAAATTTAAAAACATCACAAATGTTTTTATAAAACAACTAACATGGACATCGGCACCATAAAGTGAGCATTATAAATTCTGTGTAGAACATTTATCTTTTTATAAACTCACAAAGGACGACATCAGTCCTAATTGCATCTTTCTCAAAATACACAAAAATGCAAAACAAAAAGTCAAATACTAATCACTTTTTTTTAAATAGAAATGAAAAACAATTTTTTAAAATGGGTACAAAGACGATCAGCTTCCAAATAACCAGATAAGGCAGTCAAGTATAGGAAAATTAGGTAAACTGATGGAGTTAAATCCACCCAAAGCCTGTAGTAAACTTAAAGTGCTTAAAGTGCTTCAAACAAAGTGCTCAGTAACAGAGTGCGTGTCCTGACCAGTGTTGGTCAAGTTACTTGAAAAAAGTAATCAGTAACTAATTACTGATTACTCCCCCCAAAAAGTAATCCCGTTACTTTACTGATTCCTTATTTTCAAAAGTAATTAATTACTTAGTTACTTAGTTACTTTTTAAAAACACGATTTACAACCTGAAGAGGTGATAAAGTGATAGATCTTTCAGCCCAATTCTACTTTTTCTACATAATCCATCATACAAAATGTAATCAAATGGAAAAGTCTCTTTTTAAAACTTGTTTTATCAGTTTTAATCTTTTAACTTTATGCATCAAGCAAAACATTTAATTATATGCAACATTCTCTGACTTGAATAAATTAGTTTAACATTTAAACCTATTTTCTACACATTCCAGCACATAAAATAAAATATTTTTTGTGTTTTCACTCACTCTTTCAAACAGATGCAAGTAAAACACAGCAGAAAATAAATAAAGTCAAAGACTCAGCGGTCCTTTTGCTCTATTTTCACCTGTAAAGCAGGAGCAGGGTAGGCGGAGGGTTACCCTGGTGCAGGTGTGCTGCGGTCAGTTGAAGAATCCGCGCGAGTGTCTCTGTGAGTTTCCCATCACGTCGTAGGTACTCGGTGCTTGCTCGGAAGTTTAGGGGTTTTTTTCGCTGTAAAAAGAAGTTTTCTTCCCACGCACGATGGACGCTAATGTTTTTGTCACTTTTTATGGAATCAAACTCAAAGTAAGGTCAGTACTTCCACACTTTAAACGCTGCACGCTCATACTCTCTCCCGCACTCGATATATTATCCATTGTTGATCTGCACACAGCTGCTGTCACCAACGTCGCACTTGCTTACGTCACTGTCATGAGACATTCTCGCAAAAAAATCACGGTTTTAGTAACGCAGTAACGCAGCGTTCCTACGGGAAAGTAACGGTAATCTAATTACCGATTTTGCAATAGTAATCCCTTACTTTACTCGTTACTTGAAAAAAGTAATCAGATTACAGTAACGCGTTACAAGTAACGCGTTACTGCCCATCTCTGGTCCTGACAAACATTGCCTTATATTCCTTAACAGCATGTAGGCAGGGGTTTCAGGGGTTTGCCGTCATCAAGCCCCATGAAGATATTTTGGACTAAGGCAAATGTGTGAACCAGCTTCCTGGGGTAGTCTAAATGCAGAGCATAGATCAAGCCAAACAATAAAGCAAATGCATTTGCAAATCTGGGAATATCACGCATCACCTAGTCGCCTTTCACCAAAACAGCCATGCTTGAGGAAGTAAAATGGACTGGACTGGGAAGCGCCGTCGGTAACCACTGTGAGAAGGGCAACTGGAGTGTCAATGAGGGTCGACTCATCCAATGCGTCCACCTGGAATAGACACAGTCTCAATGGTAAATGGCCTGTATTTGTATAGCGCTTTACACATTCAGTCATCCAGACATTCACACCCATTCACACACTGGTGATGGCAGCTACATTGTAGCCACAGCCACCCTGGGGGGCACTGACAGAGGCGAGGCTGCCGGACACTGGCACCAGCGGGCCCTCTGACCACCACCAGTAGGCAACGGGTGAAGTGTCTTGCCCAAGGACACAATGACCGAGACTGTCGGAGCCAGGGCTCGAACCGGCAACCTTCTGATTACAAGGCGAACTCCCAACTCTTGAGCCACGATCGCCCCAATTAAATGAGTAAGGTTGGTTTGAGAGAATGTGACAAGCATGACCTGTAATCTAGCAAAACATTCAGCAGTGTAGTGGGTTACTTTGTAACGAGTTAGGGTACTCTACTTTTTTTGAAAAATGTACATTAACGTGTTAGCTTCTTGCATTACATAATTTGTATTTTTATTATTTTTCTAAAAAAAAAAGTAATTTTTTATTGCATGACTTTATCTCAAAAAAAAACTAAATCTTGACTTCAGCCTGGTTTTTGGGCCACCTGCAGCATAGCCATAGTGCTGTGATACGCCTGTGCCCTGCTCCTGACCTGTGTGTGTGTGGGTTTTCTACAGAGAGGGTATTTTGTTTGTACAATTTGGTAGCTGCTAGGGTATTAAATTGTATTTAAAAAAATCCATAGCATTTTATCTTACTGGCAGAATTTAAGTAATGCAAAAATACACTTACATTACATGTCTAAAAGAATTCTGGGTCCTCCTCCCGCAGGTATACAGGAAGGGCACGAAGTACTGCAGTGCGTTTCACATTGATATCAGGCGCCTCCTAAAAAGGGAAAAGAAAAGTTCATTTAACGCAAAGTTTTCAGGTGTCATTCTTTGGGGAGAATACATGTTTATGAAACTGCATGACATCAGACTCTACTAAATTTTGGAGACTTTTCTTTTAAGATACAACCTTTCTGTCTCTTGTGACAGAGAGTATGTTTCTTAATCATTTGACAAAAACCCTACACAGTATTTTAAAATAGTGTTCTCCAGATCAGAGCTGTGATCTATATAGAACATGGGGTTCAAAGCAAGGAAAAATTGTGTGTTTATCAGTGAAACTTTTAATTTGTGTTAATTTTATCATTATCAATATATGAAATCTTCACCTTAAGGGACTTAATGAATGGTTTCTTCAATAGATCTTTCAACTCACCTGTGTTTACTGTCTCCACCTGAAATTAATTGCAGTCTGAATTTTTTTTTCTTCTGTCTTTTTGTCTTTGGCCTTCAAGCCTTGGAAGAAAAAATAAAAATATTGAAAACCTTATCAGCACACTAAATATACAACACCTTGCTATATTTCAATTGTTTTAGATAGAAGTTGCCACTGCTAGCTAAGTCACTTTTGAATGATGCTAATGAGAAGAAAAAAAAACAAAAACCTGCCGAACAATGAGGCTGCTGTTGTAAAAACGCCAACTTTCTTGCGTTGTGTTTTAATCGGTTAAAACTGTAAAACTGACGACATAATCTATGTTTGAAAAAGAGCGCGAACAACCGCGAACAACTATTCACCACCTGGGTCTGTGCTTTTTAACACAACAGCGCATTCGAAAACAAGTTATTGGCTGCAACATATTAATATACTTGCTTTTTTACGGAAAAAATAAACATAACGAAGGTTCCGTTTTACTTACAAGTTTCTCCAAATGTGTTCTCCAGTCGCTCGAGAAGGGCAGCCATATTGAACAGAATTTTCTGTCAACGTCGTTCAGGTTAGAGAGAAGACGTCATGACGTCATGACGTCCACATGCGGAGCTCGGAAAAAAACATTTACTCAAAAATCATAATTAAGAAAGCAGTATTTACTCTTAACTTCTAAGCCATGTACAATTATAACTGTTTGAATCGTTAACCGAACAGAAAAGTTTTAAGTTGTTTCAACTTTGTGAGGAATTTTAATTGTTATATCCACAAACTTTATAAGTCAGGTAGACTGTTGGGGTTTACAGTGTATGATTACTGAAACTAGCACCACTGACGAACGATGGGCTGTGAGGTCAGTTTCTTGATTATTAATATGCACATTGTCATGATTATTAATCAACAACCACTGATCATGACATGCCGTGAGTACCATTCACAGAGAGTTGGGGAATGGCTGCAATCTCAGCATTGCAATATAGTAAAAGATGTAACGTCCTCAATTCAGAGATAGTCTTTCCCCACTTCACGTAAATGGCCTCCTTGACTCCTTGCTCAAACTACTGTTCCTCTCTGTCCAGGATGCGTGTATCCTCATCTTGGAGTATACATGCATATGTATAAAATTCACCTCTCCCCCCTGTGGATGGTCTTTATCCTTCAAGCTCAGGTCCTCTGCAAGAGGCCTGGGAGCTTTAGGGTGCTGCACAGTGTCTTTGCTGTTCTTAGGACTGAGCTGCTCTGGACAGATCTCGGATGTTGTTCCTGGGATCTGCTGGAGCCACTCACCTAACATGGGAGTCACTGCACCGAGTGCTCCGATTATCACTGGGACCACTGTTACCTTCACCCTCCATATCTTCTCAAGCTCTTCTCTGAGTCATTGGAACTTCTCCAACTTCCTTTTTCCTGATGTTGCTGTCATTCGGTTTCGCTACATCTATCACAGGGGTCGGCGTGCGGCTCTTTAGTCGTTATAGTGCGGCTCCTCGTGGTTTGGGAAAATAAATTAGAAGTATTCAGCTGAAGTTTATTTTATTTATGTTAGTTCTTTTTTACCTTGTAGTTCTAAATTGGAAGATTATTGTGATATTGAAATATAATAATAAAATTATATTTTATTATTTTTTCATCACTCAAAATAAGCGTCACACTCGCGGAAGCCGGTATACCCGCCGAAACGCCGTGCATTTATCGAGACTTTCTTTCTCACAACAGTTTTTGTTTGCTGGATCATTTTAGTTCAGCGTCTTTCCTTTTGTTATATTTCTTTAAGAGTTCAAAATGTGTTAATTACATAAATAAAATGTAATTTTCTCTGTAGCACTTCATGGATTTCATAAGTAACACACCTTAGTTGTTCACACAAAGCATAAAGGTAAAAAACAGTATATACAGTGTTATCTTCATTTTAGATCTCAAAACGTATTTGTGGCTCCCAGTGTTTTCCCAAATGGCTCTTTGGGTCTTAAAGGTTGCTGACCCCCCTAATCTATCACTACGGCCATTTTCCTCTGCTTCTCCACTACTACTATGTCTGTTTGGTTAGCCATCGCCATTTTGTCTGTCTGTGGAAGTCCCCAGGATCTTAGCTAGGTCATTCTCAACCACCCATTTTGACCTCGGGACTTCCAAGCCATATTCGGCACAGATGTTTCTATATACTATGCCGGCCACTTGGTTATAGCGTTCTATGTATGCCCTGCCTGCTAGCATCTTGCACCCTGCTGTTATGTGCTAGATTGTCTAAGGGGTATCTTTACACAGCCTGCACCTGGGGTCTTGCACGGTGTGATAGACCCCAGCCTCTACGGATCTTGTGCTCAGAGCTGGTTTCTGTGGTGCCATGATTAGTGCCTCTGTGTTATCTGTCAGTCCAGCTTTGTCCAGCCACTGGTAGGATTTATGGATGTCAGCCACTTCCTCTATCTGCTGGTGGCACATACCGTGAAGGCATCTGTCCTTCCATGATGGTTCCTCCTCTTTCTTGGGTTTCTGCTGCCTGAGGTATTCACTGAGCATGCAGTTGGTCCTGGCCATTTTTCTGATGTACTCATGAATGTTTGTTGTCTCATCCTATACTGTGGTACTGACACTCAGTAGTCCCCGGCCTCCTTTCTTCCACTTAGTGTACAGTCTCAGGGTGCTGGACTTGGGGTGAAACTCTCTATGCATGGTCAGGAGCTTCCTTGTCTTGATGTCAGTGTCCTCTACCTCCTTTGACCAGCTTATTATTGCAGAAGGGTATGTGATCACAAGCAGGTCGTAGTTGTTGATAGCCCGAATGCGGTTCTCCCATTCAGTTGACACCTCAGGACTTCCCTGACCCTGCAGGTATTTGTTGGGTTCAGTTTTTCTAGCAGCCTCTTTATGGTTCCCATTTGCCTGTGGGATTCCCAGGTACTGTACTTGTAGCTGGTAAGCAAACTGAAGGGGATCCTGATGTGGCCTGACAATAGGTCAGAGCTGGTCAAGGATAAGTCTTTCCAGTGTCTTCATGACATGGGAAGTTAGTGCCACAGGTCTGAAATCCTGGGGGCCACTGGGACCCCAGTGTGTCTCATTCCCTGTGCGTCTTTGGCACAGGAATGAGGCATGATGTCTTCCACAGCAGTGGGACCCTCTGCATACTCAGACTCATCATGAACAGTTTATGAAGGACTCCACAAAGCTGGGTCTTCAAGACCCAGCTTTGTGGAGTCCGAGTGCTGGTCTTGAAGACACAGGGACTCACCCCATCTGGACCAGCAGATTTTCTTGAGTGGAGTCTTCTCATTAGTCTCTGAACCCGGGCATGAGTGAAAGTGATAGATGGGGGAGGGGTGTCAGAACTATTACAAGGGGCAATGGTGCCAGGTGGTAAGAGAGCGAGAAATAGTGGTGTAGCTGTGTATTACACGCTGACTAGAGGCAAGTCAGAAGGGTGGTGATCATTCATTGCAGTGATGAATCTGTTGAAAAACACATACAGCTCATTAGCTCTGTCCTCACCGCCCCCAGCTCCTCTGCTGTTAATTGGCCCGAATCCAGTGATTGCCTTCCACACCTTTCTCATGCTGTTCTGCTGGAGTTTCCAAACCAGCTTTCTCTTGTAATTGTCTTTAGCCTCTCTGATCTTGCCCTTCAATAACAAATGAACCATTCTGACCATTCATATACCTATCAGTTGATGTTCCTATACTTTGGGTCATACCACTACGGTTTGCTGTCATGGAAAGCTATCCGTCTTTAACATTAAATGGTTGGAATATTTAAAATTGTTTCAAAAAAGGAAAGAACCAAACCAACAAAACTAGCCTACTATGGCTAACTGGGTTAAACATTAGTTGCTTCAAAATCCAGCAGTGTTTTAGTCATTCATCATGTTTAATGTTAAGATAAGTTTTCAGTGTCTTCATGCTGTTGTGTTATCTCCTTGACAGGGTGGGGTAAATTTGCTCGTTTGACTCGTGCACTAACCAGCAGTCGAGGAGTTCTTCAGCAGCTTGCCCCAGCTGTCCATAAAGGAGAGAATGTTCATAAACATTCACGCCTGGCAGAGGTAACACCATTTCCCCTACAGTAAGGCCTTTTTTCTCCCTAATGAAAAAACAAACAAACAAAAAAAAAAACACTGGGATGGGGTACTGCAAGGGTTGAGGAGGTGATTATGAGAATGTGTGCCAGGCACAGTAGCAGGAGGGCAGGCCACACAAAGGACACACATTAATACAGAAAACCAAACAGGGAACCCAGGAGTAAAAAGAGTTGTAGAAACATCTTTTGTCACACATCAGCCATGTATAGAAGATAGAGGATTATGAGCTCATTTTGTCAGTTTGCTGAAAAAATTATCTGAATTAAATTTGTAATAGTCACCATGCCAAAAATAGAGATAAATACATCTAAATAACAAGAAGAATTGTGCTAAGCTAAAAGGTTTGTTGCCCCAAAATAAGTTTTTAAAAATACTTTATCATGTTTGTTGAACTTCTACTAAGTCAGGTACTTCTGGATAATTGCTGAATGTTATGTCTTACTTACTATAGGACAGAAAATACTGTAAGATAGCTCAAATGTGCTGTTTAGCAAAGTATTTCAGTCTCAGGCTGGACAGTTTCAGGTAAAAACAAGTTGTACTATACTGCATCGCTTGTTCACATTATGGTAATATATTCTTTCTGCTTTTAAGCCCAGCCTAACTCTTTTGTGTGTGTGTGTGTGTGTGTGTGTGTGTGTGTGTGTGTGTGTGTGTGTGTGTGTGTGTGTGTGTGTGTGTGTGTGTGTGTGTGTGTTTTGCAGGTTCTCCAGCTGGGTTCAGATATCTTGCCTCAGTACAAACAGGAAACCCCAAAGACACCACCACACATCATTCTCCACTACTGCCTTTTCAAGACCACGTGGGACTGGGTTATCCTCATCCTGACATTCTACACTGCTATCATGGTGCCCTACAATGTCTCGTTTAAGACCAAGCAGAACAATGTCACCTGGCTGGTGGTGGACAGCATTGTGGATGTCATCTTCCTCGTGGACATTGTCCTCAATTTCCACACTACGTTTGTTGGTCCAGCTGGAGAGGTTATCTCTGATCCCAAACTAATTCGCATGAACTATGTCAAAACCTGGTTTGTCATCGACCTCTTGTCCTGCTTGCCTTATGATGTTATCAACGCTTTTGAGAATGTGGATGAGGTTTGTAGGGATTTTTATTATAATTTATTTAAGATGAATGCTATGTTTTTACATCCTCTTTGTTCAGTCATGAGGTTGCAGTCATGATTGAACACTGGGTTCCTGTCACAGACCAGATTTAAAACTAATCAGTGTGTAGTACCTAAGATGAGCAGACTTAATAAGCTGTTCAGTGCAACTGAGTCTCTTGGAATTTGGGGATATTTTAGGGACATATGTTGATGATGTTTTAGATTGAAAATAACTACTGTGTTTAATTATCAATGAATCTATTATTCAGCTCCATTCAAATCCAAAGGCATTTGGTTGATTAAGACTTTCCATAATCATAACAGTATTAAATGATTATAAGTGATTTGTAACCTTTAGCAATTCAAATCACATTTGTTGAGAATGAGCTCTTGTTATGCAAATCTTTGAAACCAAAAAAATATAATTGGCTGATTTATGTCATGTTTGGGTTTGACCAGCAAATAGAACTCTTTAGAATTTGAATATTCTTTGGGTTAAGACTGGAAGTATTTAGCCTAGTCTAATTTTTGATTGAGGGAGAAACTGGAGTTTCTAGAGAAGACACGTGAAAGCACAGTGTATACAAAGCAAGATGTAATGTATTATCTTTATAACAAGTTTCCTATGTTATGCACAGGCCCTTAAACTTCAGCTTGTAGAATCAAAGCTCAAACATAGAGGTGGAAGTGTGATGATTTGGGTGTCCCTTGACTAAAAGAGATATGACAGAATTTTGCTGAGAAAACGCCTATGGGAGCAGCTATATTTTGACTTTTCGTAGAACAGAGTGCCGGCTTCCAACTCATATTCTTTTATTTGTGTTTTCTTTCAGCATTAATGTGAGAGTGCAGCTACAATGGATTTTTCATCTCAGAGACTCACTTTATTTTTTACTTCATGTGTTTTTAAGTCTTTGCAAACTGGCCTGAATTTTAATTTACTCAAGCAGTTTGCTACGAACCCAATTCCACAGAGGACTTGGGCTTATTTAATGCATAGTAACTTCTCAACAGAAAATATACATATAAAATGTAACAGTTATAAACTTCCAGTTTAACATAGGCTTACACACAGCTAACAAGTTGGTTACTCTTTTGAGACCTGCATATATGTGTCTTTCAGAAAGACATCAATGTTAAATACTATAGTTTAAATAATCTTTGGTAGTGAGGAACTAGTTTCTGTAATGCATCAAATTTCTGTGTGTCTATTTTTGATTTTTTGATAGCCAACTCTTCCTACACAGTCAGGAGTTGCGCATCCGAACTTGGCACATAAGTCCATTATAGGCCCTTGAAGACTCTGAAGACCATGTCACATATTATCTTGTCATTGTCCTGCATAAACTGTTCATGATGAGTCTGAGTATGCAGAGGGTCCCGCTGCTGTGGAAGACATCATGCCTCATTCCTGTCATTGCGTTGTTGACAATTGACAGGCAAGCGGGCTAACAGTTCCAAGGAATTCCCATCCTTACTTCTTATTCCCTTAGGTGGATTGGGCATGCAACCTTTTTCCTGCTCAGAACCATGGCCCCTATATTGGAGGAGTTAATTCGAATTCTTCACACGACATTGTAGAGGCATGTCAACCAAGGCAGCCCTACATCATCCAGGGCCATCTGGAAGTCAGGGTCTATTGCATCCACCCCAGGGGCCCTGCCACCAAGGAGTTAACAGCCTCAGTAACTTCGGCCCCACTGATAGGGAAGTCATCCCTGTCATTCCCACCCATATAGAAAAGAAATAGTAAAAACTTACATGATTTACTCATGAAAGTGGCCACTTTCTCATTACTTTCATATATTGTTTTAGTAAGTATCCAAAACATACAAGTTTCATTATATAATTTTTCACTCTTGTATGCTTTTCATACAAGTTTCACACAAGACAGATACAAACTTTATAAGATTTATATATATCTTTTCCATATGGGCAAACTTACCGTCTGAAATTTTAGTTCCGCACATCAAATAATTTTCAAGAAAATTTAGTTAAATCTGTGTATATTTGTCATTTTCAAAACCTGGATCACTTGAATCTCAAATCATCAGGTTTTTGGGGATGAATCTTCTAAAGGTGGGTTGGTTCCAAAGTGTGGGTAATCTTGACAGAGATAAAAGACAAACATAGAAAAGGCTGAAGGAACAGAATAGGAGCACACAGCTGGATTAACCTAAGGATATAAAAAACAGAAACTCAAAACTATAGACTTGAAATAACAATATCAAAGGAAATTTTACCAGGTGTAGGGAAAAAATAAACATAGACATATAAACATTAGGAAATGGCTGACAGCTCAATTCCAACAATACATAATCCTCTTTCAAATAAATAAAACTCTAGAAAGAACCAAAAACCCCAAAACTCATAACATAGACAGCCCCAACAGCAAGTGTGCCAGAAGTGTAAAAGGGTCAAAAAGCTATTATCCTATAAGGATCACCTTAGCCTTCATTCGCATCCACTCAAAGTCATCTACTGAGCATAAATATTTACTATATTGAAGAAGAAAGATGTGTAAAAGTATTGTGAGCTTACTTGGGAAAAGTGACGAGACAGAAATCTCAAATATGAACAGGAATTCATAAATACTGATGTATCACCCTGTTTCAGAAAATCATTTCTTCTGTTGACATTTGGGCATTTATTGAAGAGGAACAATGCACAGAACTCTATAAGCCTCAGCCTTAGGTAAGGTAAATAAATAAAAAAAATGGCAGTGGTGCCACTATCGAAACTTTGGGGCATTACTGGAGATTGACAATTCATCTCTTCTTCCACAACATCGCAGGATAAAATACTGTCCTTACTCAAGAGTACACTTTAGCTAACTTTCAGAAGAGTTGATTCTGTTAATCTGGACATAGTACTTTCAGTGTTTCCTTACTTATCCAAGCGACTTCTTCGGTTTTAGCTGAATGCAAGTTTCCCCAACCTTATAGAGAGTACATTTGTATGATTACTGAAACTAGCACCACTGACGAACGATGGGCTGTGAGGTCAGTTTCTTGATTATTAATATGCACATTGTCATGATTATTAATCAACAACCACTGATCATGACATGCCGTGAGTACCATTCACAGAGAGTTGGGGAATGGCTGCAATCTCAGCATTGCAATATAGTAAAAGATGTAACGTCCTCAATTCAGAGATAGTCTTTCCCCACTTCACGTAAATGGTCTCCTTGACTCCTTGCTCAAATTACTGTTCCTCCCTGTCCAGGATGCGTGTATCCTCATCTTGGAGTATACATGCATATGTATAAAGTTCCCCATTCGCACCTGTGGGCGGTTAATCCTTCAAGCTCAGGTCCTCTACCAGAGGCCTGGGAGCTTGAGGGTCCTGCGCAGTATCTTAGTTGTTCCTAGGACTGCGCTCTTCTGGACAGAGATCTCCGGGACAGAGATCGCCGATGTTGTTCCCGGGATCTGCTGGAGCCACTCGCCTAGCTTGGGAGTCACTGCACCTAGTGCTCCGATTACCACTGGGACCACCGTTACCTTCACCCTCCACATCCTCGCGAGCTCTTCTCTGAGCCCTTGGTATTTCTCGAGCTTCTCGTGTTCCTTCTTCCTGATGTTGCTGTCATTCGGAACCACTACATCGATCACTACGGCCGTCTTCTTCTGTTTGTCTACCACCACTATGTCTGCTTAGTTAGCCACCACCATTTTGTCTGTCTGTATCTGGAAGTCCCACAGGATCTTAGCTTGGTCATTCTTCATCACCCTTGGGAGCATCTCCCATTTTGACCTCGGGAGTTCCAGGTTGCTCAAGAAATGCTCTTTGCTCTTTTAAAGGGAGAGTACCTAGCCACTGGTACAGATATGTAGATGAAACCTGGGTCAAAATCAAAACACGAGAAGTGGAATCCTTCATTGCTCACATTAACGTTGTGGATAAAAACATCAAGTTCACCAGGGAAGACACAAAGGATAACTGTTTGCCTTTTCTGGACTGAAGAGAATGGAACCCTCAACATTGAAGTTTACCGGAAGCCCACACACACACGGACCAGTGCCTCCTCTTTGACTCCCACCACCCCCTGGAACACAAACTTGGAATAATCAGGACCCTACATCACCGGGCAGAGAATGTTCCCTCTAAGCCTGAAGGGAAAAAGAAGGAGCACACACATGTAAAGGAAGCGCTTAAAACATGCGGCTATCCTAGATGGGCTTTCATCAAGTCAGCAAAGAGGCACAGAGAAGAAGATCAGACACTAGGGAAGATAAGAAAGAAAAACGCAACAATATTGTCATCCCCTATGTAGCCGATGTATCTGAAACACTAAGAAGAGTCTTCTCCAAGCACGACATCCCAGTGTACTTCAGACCCCGTAACACACTCAGACAAAAACTGGTTAATCCCAAAGACAAAATTCCTAAACACAAGCTGTACAGTGTAGCGAGGAATGCCCAGACCTCTACATTGGAGAGACCAAACAGCTACTTCATAAACGCATGGCACAACACAGAAGAGACACCTCCATGGGACAAGACTCGGCGGTCCATCTGCATCTAAAGGACAAGAGTCAATCTTTTGAGGATGCCAATGTACACATATTTCGGACAGAGAAGACAGATGGTTTGAAAGAGGATTAAAAGAAGGCATTTATGTCCACTGTGAGCGAATGTCTTTGAGCAGTGGTTTACGGTGGTTTACAACACCATCTATAATTTTGAGATCCCTTCCCAAACGCCTTAATGCCCGTTCTGAGATCCCTTCCCAAACGCCTTAATGCCCTCTCCTGGGCCTCTAACCTCAGGAAATCACATGATAGGGTGGGGCTAGGTTTCACAACGAGCTCACCCAAAACCTTGGCTGATTATGACCTACACCCAGCTTCTCAGATGAGAGGTGAAACGTCTTCAAGCAACCTAAAGAAGTCCGAGAACGGTCATTGTAGTCTACGATGACAGAGAACCTGCACAGACAGGTAGGTGTACAGTTTCGCTAAACCAAAAAGACTATCATGAGAAAATTTTGTCACTGCTTAGTGACGAAAATACATATGAGTCCCTGAAACGAAACCACGGAAGTGACTACAGGAGGAGGGTGATAGACCATCTGAAGCAGTTAGAACAGGACAATGCTATTGACCGGACCTCATACCACAGGCTATACCCAGAGGAATCTACACCAAGTCTGTATGGTTTACCGAAGATACATAAATAGGATGCACCTTTAAGACCGATTGTCTGTATGATCAACTTGGTTATGTCTGTGAAGGTTCTCAGCAGGGGCGGAGCGTGGGGGTGGCTTACTGGGCTTAAGCCCGGGTTGTTTTGTCAGAAGCCCGGGGTCTTTTGGAGTGTAATTTTTTCATAGTTAGATGTCTGGCTGACAACTGTATAAAACAAAAAGTACACACAATATTCGAAGCACATAGTGCACACTGTGGGAATTTACGACTGTGCGTGAATCCCCCCTGATATTGGTATGATCCGAGCTCAGGCACTAAGTGACTGAGCGAGGGGGCGGGGCAGCTGCTGCCTGTGTGCGCTGTTGGAGAAACGGAGCCAGCCATACTAAGGAGAGCTTAAGTTTGACCAGTTACCAAAGAAAATCATTCATACCGTACAAATAATGTAAATATGACGGTGCATCACGAAAGATTGATATCAAACTGATCACTTGACCAATATTACGTTACTCGCTCTTCAAGTGAATCAACAAATGGCGAAATGAAAAGCCGAACAAATGCTATTTTTTTAGAGTCTTAGCTTACGTGTGTTTATTTCATATTTTCAGTTCTTACCCTCCCCGACTAAATCGGTTTCAGTTATGTACTGAAATATAAGAATGGACATTAGAGGCTTCTTTCAAAGAAAAAACTCAGGTAAATGTTATTTTATATATTATGCTTTGTATGTTGTTCAGTATATTTCTATGCAAAACAAGAGGGATTTCAGTACACAGCAGGATATTCACATTTGTAACCAGATATTTACATACACTTTAGGGAGAAAACATAAAACATTTTTACTGTACAACATCAATTTAGAGTAAACTTTTGTTTTAGATAAATATTGAAATATCTTTTGAATTAGTTAAATGTCAGAATAAAGAGAGACAGAGCTGTCTATTTTTTATCACTTTGATCAAATTTAGGAGTACATATACATTAAGTTTATTGTTAATTAGTAAGAAACTCCAGACGATTCCATTCTGAGCTGAAGAAGCTTCTGATAGGTTAGTAGAGTCCATGTGAGTAAACTGGTGGCACAGCTGTGGATGCATATAAGGCAAAACACAGAGCCTGTTTTTTTGAAATGGGAAAATCAAGAGATGTCAACCAAAACACCAGGAAAAGAACTGTGGAGCTCCATAAGTGTGGCTCAGTTTGAATACAATTTGGTGCCATTTGCAATTAAGAAATACAGATAGTTTCTCTCTTTACTCTTAAAGTTAACAAATATGTTTTTTATATTTATCAATCTAAAAAAATAAACATTTAGTCCGATTTGATGTTACAATTAAAAAGTGTTTGTGTTTTGATCTGAACAGTACATAAATATGTGGTTTCAACTGTATATTTGATGATTGTCAGCACAAAGAGGGAGAGAGAGGAACAGAGAGGGAGATGGAGAATGAGGACAGAACAGAGATGAACAAGAGCAGGTGAGACACACATGTTAGTCAAATGGTCATTTGCCAAAAGTATCACCGTATCATAGGTCCTCATGTATCTCGTACCTAGTGTTTCTTTTTAGGTTTGCTATTTTTCAAATTCTATATTTATTAAGTTATGCAGGCTTGTTCGCACAACAAGGATAAATAATTATATAAACTTTTCTCAATCTAAATATTGTACTTTGGTGGAATTAAAAAATAAGTGTAGTGCAGGTCTATGATGATTTTTAGTGCTACTATCATCTAGTTCTGATTCTGGTTCTGTCTTGGTTAAGTCCTCAGTAGTCCTGATTTTGAACTGTTGTAGTCCTGTTTTAATTCCGGATCAGTTCTGGGTCTGGTTGAATTGGGGTTTAGTCCCTGTGTCTTGATACAGCCCCGACTTTGTTCTGCCTTGCTGCTTAATTAAAAAACTAGTTTAAGATGTCCTGCACATGTGATATATATTTTTCCCTATATGAAGTCATTCTTTTTTGAACAAAACTCAAAACAGAGCCTATTAATCTTTCAGTCATTTCTAACCCCCCCCCCAAAAAAAAAAAAAAAAAAATACCACATGCATACTACCCTTTAGGGCTAAGCCCCGGGTGTTTCAAATGTCTGGCTCCGCCTCTGGTTCTCAGTCATCCAGGTCATCGTAGTCAAAGGAGCTTGCAAAGAAAAGCGTCTGGACTTCTTTAAGTTGCTTGAAGACGTTTCGCCTCTCATCCGAGAAGCTTCTTCAGTTCTAAGGTCAAATGGTGGGGAGTACCAGATTTAAACCTAGTGGGAGTGGTCTTCAAGCAACTTAAAGAAGTCCAGACGCTTTTCTTTGAAAGCTCCTTTGAGCAACTTGGTTACCTATAACATCTCTTATTTTCTGGCTTTGGTCCTCAACCCGCTGGTAGGCAGCTCTGAACACCACATTCAGAACCCCTTGGATTTTGTTGAGAAGGTGAGAGATGTCATTATGGAGGCACATGAAACCATGGTCTCGTACGATGTTACATCTCTCTTCACTTGCATCCCAGTCACGGAAGGGAGGTAGTTCGTAAGAGATTACAGGATGATCCCAACCTCAGCAACAGGACCACTCTCCGCATTGAAAAAGTCTGTTTGTTTTTGGAACTGTGTCTTCATTCCACCTATTTCACATACAAGGGTCAGTTCTACAGGCAGAAACATGGGTGTGCCTTGGGTTTCCCAGTTTCACCCATCATGGCAAATTTTGTACATGGAAGAAGTGAAAAAGAGGTCTTTATTTTGTCTACCTTGGAACACCACAAAGTCATTGGTTCAGGTATGTGGATGACACTTGGGTGAAAATCAGGACGTACCACAATTCACGGATCACATTAACTCGGTGGACCGACACATCAAATTCACCAGGGAGGATATGAAAAGTGGCAGGTTTGCCTTCTTAGACAGTGAGATCTCCATCAGTAATGGGGGACATCTAAAAGTCGATGTGTACCGGAAACCTACGCATATGGATTAGTATTTAAGGTTTGACTCTCATCATCCACTGGAGCATAAATTGGGTGTCATCAGGATGCTACAACACAGAGCAAACACCATCCCCACAGACACAGCGGGCAGAGAAGCAGAAGAACATCACATCAAGAAGGCCCTGAGTGAATATGGTTATCCCAGCTGGACATTTGTCAAAGCTGGGAAGGCTCCTAAAGAAAGCTCCAGCCGATCCAGGAGATAAGGATAACCGCTGACGAAGCGAAAACCTGTAGTGATCCCATACGTGTCAGGAGCATCGGAACAGTTGAGACATATTTTTTCTAAACACCGTGTCTCTGTGGGTTTCAAACCTCAAAAAATGCTGCGCCAAAAATTGGTCCACCCCAAGGATCAGGTCCCCCAACACAAACAGAGTAACATAGTGTACGCTGTTAAGTGCCAGGAGGATTGCCAGGATTTATACATTTGGGAAACCAAACAACCTCTGGCGAACCGAATGGCACAACACAGAAGAGTTACCTTGTCAGGCCAGGACTCTGCAGTCTATTTACACCTACAGGCCAGTGGACACTCTTTCAATGATGAGGATGTACACATCCTGGACAGGAAGGAACGCTGGTTTGAGCGCGGAATCAAGGAGGACATTTACGTGAAAAGGGAATCGAGGAGGGGGCTTCTGTAAGCCATCTTACAGTGCTGTGATTGCAGCCATTCCCCAACTCTCTGTGAATGGTATTCATGGCCATTGATCAGTGGTCTTTGATCAGTGGTTGTTGATCAGTGGTCATGAGAATTTGCATAATCACGATGAAGGAACTGACCTAAGTGCAGTCGAAAAAACCCTCAAGTGCTATCATGAAAGTGGCTCACATGAGGACCGCCCCAGGAAAGGAAGACCAACAGTCACCTCTGCTGCTGAGGATAAATTCATCTGAGTTACCAGCCTCAAAAATTGCTAGTCAAGAGTACCTCAGATTAGAGTTCCAGTAGCAGACACATCTCTACATCAACTGTTCAGGGGAGGCCAAGAAACACAAGGAATGTACATTAGACCAGTGGAAATCTGTGCTTTGGTCTAATGAGTCCAAATTTGAGATGTTTGCAACCATGCATATGGAGACCATCCCTTCACACAAAGACACTGTGTCTTTGTGTGAAGGGATGGTCTCTATTTGCATGGTTTCCATCATGAAGCATGGAGGAGGAGGTGTGATGGTGTGGTCAAACTGTTGGGGATTTATTCAAAAATGAAGGCACAATGAGTCAGCATGGCTAACCCAGCATCCTGCAGAGATGTGCTATCCCATCTGGTGTACGTTTAGTTGAACCATCATTTATTTTTCAACAGGACAATGACCCCAAACACACCTCCAGGATGGGTAAGGGCTATTTGACTATTTGACCAAGAAGGAGAGTGAGGGAGTGCTGCTCTAGATGGCCTGGCTTCCACAGTCACCTAAACTAAACCCAATCGAGATGCTTGGGATGAGATCGATTGAGGAGTGAAAACTATTTCAGGTGACTACATCATGAAGCTCAATGAGAGAATGCCAAGAGTGTGCAAAGGAGTAATCAAAGCAAAGGGTGGCTATTTTGAAGAATCTAAATCCTAAAACATTAGAATTTATGTTATGAGTTACTTCATAGTTTTTCATTTGCTACACAGTTCCACACGTGTTTATTCATAGTTTTGATGCCTTCAGTGAGAAGCTGCAATTTAAATAGTCATGAAAATAAAGAAAAACCATTAAATGAAATTAATTAAATTGACTGGTAGTGTATATTTACCTTTTAGTTAAAATATACTAAAAGGCAAAAAAATGCATATATATAAAATTCCCCTCTTGCCCCTGCTGGCAAACTTTATCCTTCAAGCTCAGGTCCTCTGCCAGAGGCGTGGGAGCTTGAGGGACCTCCACAGTATCTTATCTGTTCCTAGGACTGTGCTGTTCTGCATAGAGATCTTGGATGCTGTTCCAGGGATCTGCTGGAGACACTCCCTTAGTTTGGGAGTCACTGCACTAGGGATGGGTATCGTTTAGGTTTTATCCGATACCGGTGCCAAATCGGTACTTTTGAAACGGTGCCGGTGCTCAAACGGTGCTCAAACCGGTGCTTAAAGAATGGAGAACACAAAATTGGTCCAAAAACCTCTCATGTTCAGCTGTTTTTTGTAAAAAGATAACAATGTTAGCCTTTTCTGCAGCTATGGGGCATATATGGTATCACTCTTGGCTGGAAGCAGTGCTTAAACAATGGAAAAAACACAAACTTTGTCCAAAAACCTTTCATGTTTAACTGTTTTCCACTTTTTCTTTGGTCATTTTAGCCTTTTTGGCCAGGGTGAAGGGAGTATCTGCCATCAAACAAGAAGACAGCCGCATGTAGCTATGATGATGTTTGCTAGTTCACCTTACATGCATTAATGTAATAACGTGGTTAGCCTACTCAACGTAAATTACACACGAACAACATTAAGCTACTCACGCAGAGAAGAACGGCTGCTGCTGCATCATCATCCTCATCATTTCTGCTACACTGGCAGGGCTAGGGGCCAGGACTCTCCTCTTCGTGTTTTTGGGGGATGTTGCATAACAGGCAACCCACCCGCAGTAGATGCGCTCGGTGTGAGGTCTCGCAGCAAGCTATCAAATACGGTGCATTTCTGGGCTTTTAAAAAAAACGCTATGCGTCGCCAGGTGTTTCATCGGATTTGAGGTGTTACCTCCTTTGACAGTATCACAGTATCAGCTTAAAGCACTTGTTGCAGGCTGCTGAGTTTGCATATTTTGCTGTGAAGTACAGCCAGACTTTTGACCGCTTCGCCTTGGACATTTTTAATCTGTAGCTCTGCTCTAAAAGAACGTACGTACCTGGGCCCGCCTACTATCCTCGGAAACGTAAAGTGATTGGCTAGAAGTGTATCACAGCTCAGGAAAAAAAAGCACCGAAATAAAGCACCGAAATGTGCGCTGCTTTTCGGTCTGGTTACTACCGTTTATGTCAGAACCGGTGCCATCATGGCACCGGACACCGGTACCCATCCCTACACTGCACTAAGAGCATTGATTACCACTAGGTATTGCCTTCACCTTTCACATCTACTCAAGCTCTTCTCTCAGCACCTTTAGTTCTCTAGCTCCTCATGTTCCTTCTTCCTGTCCCATTTTGACCTCTGCTGTTATGTGCTGGGCTGTCTCAGGGGCACTTTACACTGCCTCCATCTGGGGTCTTGCCTTTCATGGTATGATCTTGTGCCACTTCCTCTATCTGCCAGGGGTACTATGCAGGGGCCTGATGATTTTTCTCTTTGCTCATCTTCTTTCTCAGGTTTCTGTTGCCTGCTGTATTCACTAAGCACACAGTCTGTTGTGGCCATCTTCCTGATGGATGTTTGTTGTGTCATCCTGGAAAGTGGTTCTGACACTCACCAGTCCTCAGTCTTCCTTGTTCTGCTGGGTGTACAGTCTCAGCATGCTGGATTTGGGGTGAAACCCTCCATGCATGGTCAAGGAGGGTTTTATGTTTCCTTTATGTTTCCTACCATTTGTTTTGTTTTGTTTTTTGGCAAAAAAGAATAAAACCTTACTCTTCTGGATGTCCTTCCTTATGTCAAGATCTGGTTTGGTACAGTTGCCAGTGCTCCTAGGTGTTGCCCACTTCTTGAGTGGTAAGAAAATAGAATAGCTTAGTGAAAAGGGAAGTCTGGGTTTCAAAAAAGAAAAGAGAGACACGTGGAAATTACACTCATAGCAAGTCAATATGAAAGAAACTGCTCGACTTCCCTAGTATTAGTTACCTTACTTCATTTCTAATGGAAAATAATGTTTTGGTTTTTTTTTAGCTGACATGTAATCGGTGCAGGCAGACCCTTTGAACATGTTATATTTATATTCATATTTTTTCTACACACAATTTATTTTGTGATAATAGTATATTATCACTACAACCCACATAACCAGAGTGTTTTTGGAGAAGTGTGTATTGCTTTGGATATATTTTGCACACTGTCGATGACTAATGCAGGTGAAGAGAGCTTTCATTAAGCTAAATCAGATTAAAACCCAATCTTTGCACAGTGTTATATTTTTAGGGCCACCGTGATTTGCAACATTAAACTAATATTAAATTGGGCTAATATTTTTTTCATGGGGCCCCAAATCCCTGGTGGCACCCCTGAGTACTCTTCCCCATTCCACACTCTTTAAGATTATGTTAAGCAGCCTGGTCAAAAGGTCCACGGCCTGCTCTTCTACACATCTCCATACCTCCATAGGCATGTCATCTGGACTGACTGTCTTTATCTTTTTGTGGCTATTTCAACAACATCTTTACCCCTCTATTCATCTTGACCTTTAGTAGACCTGGCTGGATTTTTACAGTGTCACATGAGCTCCTCGATTGTTTCTATTTTGTAATGATACTGATTGTAAAATACTTTAACAGTGCTGTTGCTTATGAATTAGCACAATTTGTGCAGCTAATATTTTTTTATTAGAAGCTGCAGTGTTCAGTACATCAACATAACAACAAGTTGACTTGTTTTTTCATTTAGTCTTTTACCTTATTGGGTAGTATAACTGATTTCATTTTAATCTAAACAATTTTGACAATAAAAAGAATAGAATCAACATTTTACACTGTAATGGATTTGTTGGTGAAATTAAACACTGACTTATCATTTTTGTTTTGGCCAGCCTATTACAGAATGAAGTATCACAGACTGAAGAAAAAGAAAGAAAATCCATCCATCCACCCATCCATCCATCCATCCATCCACCCATCCATCCATCCATCCATCCATCCATCCATCCATCCATCCATCCATCCATTTTCTTCAGCTAATCCAGGGCCAGGTTGCAGGGCCAGCCTAAGCAGAGAAGCCCTGGACTCCCTCTCCTGGGTACCTCCTCTAGCTTGTCAAAGGATTTCCTAGGCCAGCCAAGAAAAATAATCTCTCCAGTGTTTCCTGTGTCTGCCCCGTAGCCTCATTCAATGCCCAGAACACCTCACCCAGGAGGCGCCCAGGAGGCATTCTTGTCAGATGCCTGAACTTCCTCACTGGCTCCTTTCCTACTCTGAGCCCCACCCGAATGGCTGAACTCCTCACCCTATCTCTTAGGGAGAGGCCAGGTAAATCTTGAGAGAAAGTTCATTTCCACCACTTGTATCCGCAATCTCATTCTTTTGGTCACTACCCAAAGCTCGTGACGATAGGTGAGGGTAGGGACATAGATCAACCGGTAAACTGAGAGCCTCGCTTTTATACTCAGCTCTCAATTCCCCACGACGAACCGGTACAAGGCATCACTGCTGCTGCAGCACCAATCTGTCTGTCAATCTCCTGCTTACTTCTCCCATCACTCATGAACAAGACCCTAAGATACTTAAACTCCTCAACTTGGGGCAGGAACACATCCCTGCATTTAAGTCGGCACTCCACCCTTTTCTGACTTTTGGAGGTGCTGATTCTCATTGCCGCTACTTCACACTCGGAGCTGCTGGCTGTCACTTGATGAAGCCAATAGAACCACATCATCTGCAAAAAGCAGAGATCAGATTCTTAGACCACCCAAGTATAAGCCTTCCCCCACTTGGCTGCGCCTAGAAATTCTGTCCATAAAAATTCTGAACAGAAAAGGGCAGCCCTGGTGGAGTCCAACACCCAATGAGTCCAACTTATTGCTGGCTACGCAGACCAAGCTCTTTTAGCAGTTGTATAAGGATCGAATGGCCCATAGCAATGGGCCAAACACCCCATACTCCCGAAGCACCTCCCACAGGACAGTCTGAGGGGTACAGTCAAATGCCTTCTCCATGTCCTTAAAATACATGTAGACTTGTTGGGCAAACTCCCAGGCGTCCTCAAGAAACCTGAAGAAGGTAAAGAGCTGGTCTAGTGTTCCATGACTGGGACAAGAACCACATTGTTCCTCCTGTACCGTGGTTGGACTAACGGACGGACTCCAGCACCTTGGCATAGACTTTCCCAGGGAGGCTGAGGAGTGTGATCCCCCCATAGTTGGAGCACACCTTCCGGTCTCCCTTATTTGAAGATGGGAACCACACCCCTGGTTTGCCAATCCAGAGGTACCACCCCTGATCTCAACGCAAGATTGTAGAGGCATGAAAGAAAAACAAATTCAACTAAACTAAAATAAATGGGATTCAACAATGGGATTCAATACTGTTGCCATCATGTTCTGTGTCAGACCATATCATCACAATTGGTTTGGTGTCATGTACTGAAATTATAGATTAGAATTAGATTAGAATGTTGGATTAACAGTCTTACAAAATAAAAATAACAAAAAATAAAGCAAACATGGCAGTTCAGCTTCTTATTAACATGTATTGTCATCAATAAATAATTATTTCTATGATAACCAGAAAACAGAACTTATCATTTAACAATAATTTTAATGAATTATGTCAAGGACATGGGGGGAAAAAGCAAACAAATGATTTGTTGGTATTCCTAGAAATGAGGGGGGGTAAGTTGGTGAACAAAGAGATCTATTGATCCGTTCTCTTCCACTTATCCTTATTAGGGTCGCAAGGTGGCTGTAGCCTATCTCAGCTACCATAGCGAGGTACACTCTGAACAGGTGACCAACCTGATGCAGGACTAACACAAGCTTGCAATAAATTTTGCAAAGCTATTTGTGATGGCAAGAGGATAAACTCTTCTAATGTTGGTGGCCTAAAAACTTTTTAAACTGTAATTTGGACTGTACAAGAAATATAAAATAAACTTATGATAAAAATAAAACACCTCAAACTGCCCAAACTAATGTCATGCCAAGGAAGAAGCCTCAAAACTTTATACATAGCAATTATATAAGTTAAGCAAGTTCTTTCTGCACACAAATGTTTATATTATACAACAACAGTGGGAACATGTCTGTCTGAAATATGTTATTGGTATCAAATTCAAAATATGCTTATATTAAAAATGAAACTCCAGATAATAGACTGTGATTTTCTTTATATCCTTTCCTATGTTTGAATTTCATTAAGCAGTGGCTTATAGGATTCACAGAAAATGATATGCAACTGATCTGATCCAGCAAGACCACTCCTCAAGTCAGCAAAGCAATTATATGACAAATTGTCTGGATTGTCATAATATACATTTGATTCGTGAAATTAGATTAAATAAAACACCTGTGGATGACAGCAGTTTATATAATAATTTGAAGACAAATCAAAGAAAACAAATGAAGGAAGAGCAAGAAAACAGCTTGTAATGAAGTGAATTTTCAGGTCAACCATTTCCAAAAAAAAGCATCAATGAAAGTCTCCACTCAGTTTCCACTCAACACAAAGAGAGGCCCCAATATAAATACGTAACACTGAGTGGAATAACAGTTAAAAGTGTTTTATTACATGAGAAATTACAATCGAGATTGATGCAGGCTAAAAGATGCAATGGACAGCAAAAACAAAGACATCAATATTTCACAGTTTGTTTTTATTGATAAAATCTGTTTCCTTTTGTTTGAAATCTGGTTCAAGTTTACACTCATTCAACAAGATCTTCACATAACAAGATACGTGACTGACATGTCACATACTGATTAGATGATGATGTGATCCTGCATAATTATAGGTTACATGGTAAAAATAACAATAATAGCAAAGTTATTATAAGCACACAGTTTGTGTGAACTGATGCCAGCATGTTTGATGGAAAAGGCCCCTTAGATTCCCATGATGAGCTGAATGTTTGAAACAAGAAAAATCTTTCATAAAATTAATTGTTTCTGTACTCTTCTTTCACCTTTTTTCTCTTTATTTGTCCCCCTCCCTCCTACGGTGTCATATTTTCTCTTATCTGCTTTATCTCTTCTTTCACTTGCAGGGAATCAGCAGCCTTTTTAGCTCTCTCAAAGTGGTACGTCTGCTGCGTTTGGGTCGAGTTGCCAGAAAGCTGGATCATTACATTGAGTATGGCGCTGCTGTGCTGGTTTTGCTGGTTTGTGTGTTTGGCCTGGCAGCCCACTGGCTGGCCTGTATCTGGTACAGCATCGGATACTATGAGGTGATTGATGAGAACACCAACACTGTGAGGATGGACAGCTGGTTGTACCTGTTAGGAGAGACAGTTGGGACGCCATACAGATTCAATGCCTCGAGCTCAGGCATCTGGGAGGGCGGGCCCGGTAAAGACTCAGCCTACATCACTTCGTTGTACTTTACCATGACCAGTCTGACCAGTATTGGCTTTGGAAACATAGCACCAAACACAGATGGAGAGAAGATCTTTGCTGTAGCCATGATGATGATTGGATGTGAGTCCTTGTCATTTCCTTTCAACTTATTTCTCTGTGCCAAATATGCAAAACATTTCTGCCTTCCAGTTGTTTTTTGAGTTTATCAAGGTACTTGGCAGGAAAATTGCTGAACTTACCAGTTTTTCTGTGGATTTGACTCTCTCAGTGTCTTTTTTTCCCCTTATGACACCAGACAGACTCCATGATGCTGAGACCAGGTCTCTTTCTATAGTCTCCAGATTATCTCTTGCACTCTCTTTGTACTGCTCGTAAATCATTTCTTCCTGTCAAAACAACTTATTTTAGTTCTTTATGACTCTGACTGGATTGTCAAACATCTCCCCATTGATATTAAGGCAGTGTCAGCAATCTGTAAAGTCTTAGTCTAGGCTTTGCCATGTTTAACCAACCTAACGTTACAGTATACAACCTGGTAAATCCTGGAATATCTGTAGTTATACTGTACACCCGAAAAGTAAGGAGCTAAAGCATGCTCTTTAAGCTCTAGTCAGCTGCTACCAGAGAGGCCTTTCACAACATACAGCCTTTGTTACCGTCATTGTTAATATAAGCAAAAGCTTCTCACAACACTGTCAAAATGAAACATCCAGAGAGAGAGGATATTATGATTCATAGCTCTGTCAGTCAACCTACACGTGAATAATATTTTAATGATCAAATATCCTGTCCTATTCTTATGTGTGTTTGGTTTATATTAATGTATATAAATGCAGGACTAGGTAAACTTAAACCACAGGACTGTGTGCAATGTCTGTGTTTTTAAGTTCAGGTTTAGTTTATAGATAATTGTCCTGTTAGACCTCCAACTGTCTTTCGAAGCAAAATTAATGTAACATCCTGTGTTCTCCAACTTGAGTGTATTTAAATATTTATAGAAAATATATAAATTTAAATATAGAAAACTATTCATCTCCATCTAGTTTAGTGTACTAGAAATACCACTGACAATACCACTGTCTTTTTTTCTTGCGGAATTGCTGACCCCTCCCAGAAACTATTGTTAGGCTTCCATTGCATTTGCTCTTGGTATTCAGACTCTCCAGAAGATACATTTCTTTTTCTTTTTCCCACCAACAATATCATAAAATGTTCTGTTCCCATTCCTACTCTGCAGAAGATAAATCTTTCTATTCTAATGTCTTTGTCTTTGCACTATAAATAACAGTCTATTTTATGTAACTGCTGAAAGTAAAGGCAAGCAGACAGTTTCATGTTTTCCAGAGCAGAGAGGACATCTGCACGTAAAAGCTTTTCCTCACTGAGCTGAAGAATGAGGAGCTGTAGGGTTGACAATTTGTCTCCTTGATCGGAAGCGCCTGTCACCTTGTGTCATATCAGAATCTACAGTCTGTTAGCCTAGATCAGCTTCACACACCTAATGTTGCAGAAAAGGTAATCAAATGAAATAGGTGTCTAAAGCTTCGCTTGCAAATTGAAAATAATGAAAATATCTGATTTGTGATGGCATTGTTAGGCAGCAAACCTCAGAAATTAGGCCCCAGAGTGTTTAATGAAAATCCATTTCTAACCCAGTTTTAGTTGCTGTTTTTGAGTGTGCAGTGATTTATGTGGCTGTGAGAGCTTGTCCCTTTGAAACTCTTGTAAAGACGCTGTACTGAGACTATATTGAAGCTACCAAGCAGTCTGGTCTGGGTAGACCATTTGGTTTCCTATTAGAATTCACAAGGAACGAAAGGAATGAAAGCTGTAATTAGCACACCTTTCTTGTCCACAAAGTGGCTGAAAGCCTCTGGAGAATCAGTTTGGGTCATTAGGAATACGAGTGAGAGAGTTATAATGCTAACTGCAATATCAGGTTGGAATCTGCAGGAAAGACAAAAATAGATGGTTAATTTCCTTTCCAGAACATTCTACATCTGTGATATCTACATCAGAGATGCTGGACTGAAATCTGTTCATCACTTCTGTGATAATACCAAGAGATTCACCATTTTATGTAGCCTAAGGAGCTTGGAAAGAACCTCATCATGAAATTTCTCTAAGTTTCTTGAGGACATTTCATCTCTCAACCAAGAATCTTCTTTAGCTCTAAAACCAAATGGTGGTACAGAGTACAGTAGTTACAGAATAATAGTTTGCCATTTTTGCAGTGCACATTGAGGAGAATGGAAACCTTAACACTGAAGTTTACCCGAAGCCCACAGACACAGACCAGTACCTACTCTTTGACTCCCACTACCTTGTGGAACACAAATTTGCAGTAATAAGGACCCTGCAACACTGGGTAGAAAACGCTCCCTCTAAGCCAGAAGGGAAAGAAAAGGAACACACACATCTAAAGAAAACTGTTAAACCCAACTGGGCCTTCATCAAATCAGCAAAGATGCACAGGAGAGAAGGTCTGACACCAACTTTGGGCAAACAGAATGACAAACGGAACAACACTGTCATTCTTTGTTTATCAGGTTTATCAGAGAAACTCAAGAGAATTTTATTCACGCATGACATCCCAGTGTACTTCAGACCCAGCAACACCCTCAGACAAAAACTGGTTAATCCCAAGGAGAAAACTCCCAAACGCAAGCTAAACAAAATAGCTGCATAGCATACAAACAAAATAGTGTATGCTATGCAGTACGGTGAGGCTCGGACATACACTGGAGAAAAGAAACAGCCACTCAGTAAACCCATGGCACAACATAGAAGAGCCACTTCAACAAGACAAAATTCAGCTGTCTATCTGCATCTAAAGGATAAGAAGAAGAAGATAGATGGCTTAAAAGAGGAGTGCAAGAAGCCATCTACAGTGGTGTGAACAAGTGTTTGTCCCCTTCATGATTTCCCAAATTTGTTTTTGGTATATTTACCACACTTAAATGTTTGAGATCATCAAACAGATTTAAGTATTTCACAAAGATAAACACAAAATTCAGTGAATGAAGATGTTATTATTAAAGGGGGGGGGGGGGGGGGACAAACCTACATGGCCCAATGTGAAAAACACACATGCATTCATACTGATAAATGTATGTGCAAAAGTTTTGAGCCATCTCCATTTCTATGTATTTTGCTAGAAAAATGGTAAATAGGTCCAGCAATTTCTTGAAACATGGAAAAGCATACATCAAAATACAGTATGTTTGACATAATCAAAAACGTTTCCTAATGAACTTGAAAGTCAATTCTAGATTTGTATCCTTTATTCTTTATTCCTTCATAGCCTTAACTTTCTTTCTCTCTTTCGCTTTCATGTAATTTTTTGAAACAATCTTTGGGAAAAAGGTAATTCCAAAGCTGTTCTTTGGTGGTTGAATGCCTTTACTTGTTTTCTGTCAAAATGATCCCTTCAATAATGTTGAAGCCTGAGCTCCGTGGAGTCACTGCGTGACCAATATCATTCCATTTTGTGTTTCTCTATCCAAATTTTACTGCACTGGCAGTGTGTTTCGGATCTTTGTCATATTGAAAAATTAAGCCACTGCATTTATAATCCCCAGCACCACTTGCTGAAATGCAGCCCCATCCATAACAGCGCATTCACTATATTAGATTGGTGTAGACACTCAATCTTGTACATCTCTCCTGATGTCCTCTGTAAATATTAACAATGAACCAAAAATTTCTAATTTGTATTAATCACTCCATAACTTGTTGCCACTGATTTTCAGTCCATCTTTTCTGTATTGTGACATAGCCTAGCTTTTTCTCCCTATTTCAATTCTTTAAGAAATGTTTCTTGATAGTCACTTAGGTCTTTGTTGAATTTTTGTCTTTCAGATACTGCTCATTTGCTGCTTTAGGTCTGACTTTTGTTCTTTCATTTACAATTTGTGTAGTTTCCTCAAATTTATTGAGGACAAACTGTGCACCATGCAAAAATATGGCAAGTTTTCAACTAATAGTGTTCCTATCCAGGGGGGTCTCAGTGGCTGTAGGTAGCTTATGTGACGGAACAAAATGTGCTCCTTTGGAAAACCAATGACACCCACCAGAAATGATGTTTTAATAGCGAAGTTGTTCAACTCACACCTGGGTGACCCAATGGAGGGCAGCTCCATGGGTAGATCGTGGTACATATTGAAGATTGGGTAGACCTGTGCCAGGGTCTGGTTCCTCTCTGAGAGTGAGACGGATGGTGCCTTCAATTTCCCTGCAGCAGCGTTCTGCCATATGGATCAGTTCTCTGACACAGCTGCTCCCATACCAGGATGTGATGTGATGGAGGATGCTCTCCACAGTGCCTGTATAGAAAGTCCTGAGGATCCCTGGAGAGACCCTGAACTTCCTCAGTTGTCGGAGATGATACAGGCACTGCCTAGCCTTTTTGGATTAGACCTGAATGTGGGCAGACCATGCCAGGTCTGAGGAGATCCACTTTATCCATGTAGGCCGCCCAACACCACTGTGCTATCAGCAAACTTCACAATGGTATTGGAGCCATGGGTGGCCACCAGAGATGGGCTACGCGTTACTGTAATCTGATTCCTTTTTTTGAGTAACGTGTAAAGTAAGGGATTACTATTGCAGAAAAGGTAATTAGATTACTGTTACTTTCCCGTAAGCACGGTGCGTTACTGCGTTACTAAAACCATGATTTTTTTGCGAGAGTGTCTCATGTCAATGACGTAAGCGAGTGCGACATTCGTGGCGACAGCTGTGTGCAGATCAAAAATGGATAATATAACGAGTGCGGGAGAGAGTATGAGCGTGCAGCGTTTAAAGCGTGGAAGTACTGACCTTACTTTGAGTTTGATTCTGTAAAAAGTGATAAAAACATTAGCGTCCGCTGCTCACTGCGTGGGAAGAAAACTTCTTTTTACAGCGAAAAAAACCCTAAATGTCTGAGTAAGCACCGACAGTACGCTGCCACAGCAATGTGTGATTCACAGAGAAACTGCCGTATCCTTCCACTGACCGCTGCGGCACACCTGCACCAGGGCAAACCTCCGCCTACCCCACTCCTGCTTTACAGGTGAAAATAGAGCAACAGGACCGCTGAGTCTTTGATTTTATTTATTTTCTGCTGTGTTTTACGTGCATCTATTTGATAGAGTGAGTGTAAACACAAAAAACTATTTTATTTTATATGCTGGAAAATGCAGAAATTAGGTTTAAATGTTAAACAAATAAAACAAGTTTAAAAAGAGACTTTTTCATTTGATTACATTTTATATGATGGATTATGCAGTAAAAGTAGAATTGGACTAAAAGATCTATTGCTTTATTACCTATTTAGGGGATAAATCATGTTTTAAAAAGTAAATAAGTAACTAAGTAACTGATTACTTTTGTAAATAAGTAATCAGTAAAGTAACGGGATTACTTTTTGGGAAGTAATCAGTAATTAGTTGATGATTACTTTTTTCAAGTAACTTGACCAACACTGGTGGCCACACAGTCTGAAGTATAGAGGGAGTAAAGCACTGGCGACAGTACACACCCCTGTGGCGCTCCCGTGCTGATGGTGATGCTGTTCGAGATGCACCTGCCCACCCTCACCACCTGAGTTCTGCCAGTGAGGAAGTCCAACACCCATGCACACAGACGACTGTTGAGTCCTAGATCCTTTAGCTTAGTGAACAGTCTACTGGGCACTCTTGTGTTAAACGCTGAACTGTAATCAAAAAACAGCAGTCTCACATAGTTACTCTGTTTCTTGTCCACGTGGCTAAGGGTGGTGTGCAGGACATGGGCGATGGCATCCTCTGTGGATCTGTTAGGTCAGTAGGCGAACTGGAGCGGATCTGTGGTGTTTGGGATGGAGGAAGAGATAAAGTTCTTGAACAGCGTCTCGCACACCTCCGTAACCACTGAAGTCAGTGCAACTGGCCGGTAGTCATTCTGGCATGAGGGCTTGTTGTTCTTGGGCAAAGGGATGATTGTGGATTTCTTGAAGCATGCGGGGAACACAGACTTAGCCAGGGATTCATGGGAAAGTACCACACTTACATTTTTCGGCTTTAACATGAAGACGGTTTTCAAGCAAGCATTGTAAAACAGAGCCCACACAGAGATTTTACGACCTATGTGGGGATTGTGTTTCTCTAACTATGGGAAACCTAGAATGATAGAGCGTCTAGTAACCTGAATGTGGAAAAGGTGAGTGATTCAAGGGAATCAGAATCGGAGAAACTTAGGGAAATTAAGTTGTCATATCAGCATGTTTACAACAAACAACAAGCACTCATATAATAGGAGTGTAGAAACAGAGTTATGATAGATATATATTAAGATAAATAGATAAATATAGAGATATAGGTATAAACATAAATATACATATAAATATAAAAAGACAAATATGTGTGAAAATATGTCATGGTGTACAAAAGTGACCAGGGTGCATTGAGGTGTGATTAATGCTGTTCCACATGTGTAGATCTGATCCACGTAGATAAATTAAAGATTCCGATAGCAGTGGGAAGGAACGACCTCCTGTAACATTCCCTCAGGCAGCAAGGTTGAAGGAACATGTTGCTGAAACTGCTCTTCAGATTGTCCAGTGTGTTATGGAGTGGGTGGGAGTCATTGTCCATGATTGCCAGCACTCTTCCCAGCATTTTGTTACTGATCACCACCTCCAGGGTGGCAAGCTTCATGCTAGCAACAGACTCAGCCTTCCTGATGACTTTGTTCAGTCTTTTTGTGTCCTTCTCTTTGATGCCCGCACCTCAGCACACCCCAGCAAAGAAGATGGTGCTCCCAACAACAGACTGATAAAACGTATAGAGCAGCTTGCCGCATAAGGATCTGAGCCTTCATAGGAAGTAAAATCAGCTCAAACCCTTTTTGTAGGCAGCTTCTGTGTTGGCAGACGACTCCAGCTTGTGATCCAGATGAACTCCCAGATACTTGTAGGATGTGACTATTTCGACGTCAGTCTCACCAATGCAGGATCTGTTTCTTCAGAAGTCCTCCATCAGCTCCTTTGTTTTGGCCACATTCATCTGCAGGTGGCTCACCTCACACCACCTCACGATTGATCAGTCCTCTGTACTTCTCTTCCCTTCCCATGCCCACACTTCCAATAATGGCCGTGTCATCAGAGAATTTCTGGAGGAGACAAGTGTCTGTGATGTACTTGAAGTCGGCCCTATAGATGGTGAAGAGGAAAGGGGACAGAACAGTTCCCCGGAGTGCTCCAATATTGCTGTTCAGACTCTCTGACACACAGCTCTGCAGTCTCACAAACTGTGGTCTGCCTGTCAGGTAGTCGCTGATCCACTGGACCAGTGGAGCCTCTACCTGCATGTCCTCCAACTTCTCTCTCAGCAGCCCAGGCTAGATGGTGTTGAAGGCACTAGAGAAGTCAAAGAACATTATCCGAACTGTGGTGTTGTGTCTGTTGAGGGAGGAATACGCTCTCTGCTGCAGATGTATCACTGCATTGTCCACCCCTTAAGTGGGGCTGGTATGCAAACTGCAGAGGGTCTTGTGAGTGGAAGGCAAAGCTCACTGACGAAATCGAAGTCGATTAAGCTCTGCTCAGTGCCCAAATCTATGAGCGCATTCAATGAGTGAGACACACGGGGCAAGCTAATAGTCACAGGGAGCATTAGACAGGGCTTAGAGCTAACCGTGGATCCGCCTACCCGTATCCCCATACCTCGTACCTTTTCCTTTCTTCAGAAGTAACTGCCAAAGGAGCTGGACCGGAACGAGAAATGGGAGCGGAAAGGAAGAAAGATCACTAGGTTCAGTAGTTCCTCTCAACCAAATCCTTGAATGTGGCCAGCTCATCACAGGAAGCCAGGTGGTCCTGCATCTGATCATTCAGGGTATGATGGAAAACCCCACGGTGCAAAAATCAATAATAAATTCTGCTGTACTGCGTTTCCCTGCCTGAGATTTAATTTAATTTAATTTAATCTCTTTGCCGCACTGCCCTCAAAAGCAAGATAAGAAAAGGTCTTTTTAAACTCACCCAGAATAGCATCATACGGACACATGGAAACTGGACAGAACGTGAGAAACACTTCAGCCTAAGCCAGTGCTCCTCCCCTGGTTCAGCACAGAACCAGCTCGGGGTGAGTTGCAGTTTGTCATTCCCAAATGTTGGGTAAGATCTCATCCTGCTTACCCCCAATAGATTTACATTGTTCAGTTAGATGTTGTAGAACCTGTTCATATTGTCCTAATTACACACCTTGCTTGGCAATTGCAGAGCGAACCGGGTCTGTTGGGTCCATGGCTTGACCAGTCTGTACTGTCACAGGGCAGCCCAGAGGCCTGCGCAACTAAAAGGACCCAAAAGCAGGCTCAGTAAACTCAGCGATCAAATCACACATGTTTTATTCAGTGAGAAGAACTCCAAGTGAGAAGACACCCAAATCCACAATAACCCAACATGACCTATCACAAATATTTACACGACTGTACATAAGAATTGGGAAGTGGCGAGGAATAGACATAGGGAAGGCTTGAAACTTGAAAAAGGCACAGAAGACAGGTTTGTTAACAGTCATTTAACATGAAGTTAACTAGTTAAGTTAGTTAAGTTTTTTTTTTTTAAAGCAGCTTGACTGCTTTGGTAGATGGGAGAGAAGTTTCAGCTTTGAGTGTGTTTGTGAATAAATTAATGTTACAAAATAAGAAACATCTTAACTGCTGCGCACAACAGCTCAGTAGTGGACCTATAGACCTGGCATCTGTTCTGAACCTGCTGTTATTGTTTTAACACCAACTCAGCTCCACCTCTGTGCTGAGGCTGCACAGTAACCTTTCGGGAGGTCACAGCAAGTTCTCTATGCTGCGGTCAGCTCCACACTTTGACTGTGTTCATAGTGGATGACAGCAGGCTCCTGCTGCATGCTGGATGGGGTCGGCATTGATCTGATGACCCAGAGTGCATACTGCTGACAGGCAGTGAGGGAGAGCAGCTGAGTCAGGGATAGACTGTATGGGCTCAACTGATGGGCTGAGCTGTGGATTTGCTAAAGGTTAATTTTTTTATACAGAGAAACACCAGTGCACACGTTCATTACCTTGTAGGAAATACAACAGAACTTTCCAAAGAAACATCTTTAGAGTAAAAAAAAATGCCTGTTTGCTAGAAATGTCCTCTTGCTTAGAGCACCTCTCAAATGATCACTTACATGAGGTGAGAATAGCTAATCAGAGATTTTGTCTTTTTTAATATGTTAGTCTGGGCTGGGAAATGAATGTCTCTGTATGATTTACAGCACAAAATGAATGCCAGTCCTGTAATGTAGTACACAAGCCACAGTTAAAAACAGTCACACGGCACTTTATAACAAAAATGATGATCAATTTAGAATCCCCAGTTAACTTGGTATATGTTATAAGCATATGTTAGGACTGTGGGAGGAAGCCAGAGCACCCACACAGACACAGTAAGAACATTAAAACTCCACAAAAAAAGGCCAGAGTCAACAAGGAGATTCAAACCTTTCAATGCTGTAAGATTACTAAACTTCTGCACCGTCCTCTACTGTGATTTCACTGAACAAAAACCTTAAACCATAAAAAATCAGTTGCAACTATTGAGCATTTACATTTAAGTGCCTGATTAACAGCAAGTAAACAGATGATAAAACTGAAATTATGTTTCTTTCCGGAACACTTCTTTGTCATTGTTATTTCAAAGAGTGTTTTGAGGTCTATTAAGTGAATCACACAACATGTTGATGTGCTTTTACAAATCTGGTCTTTTCTCTGCTGTTGATTTCAAAAAAACTTTCAAAAACCTGTCACTTTTTATTATCTTTCACTTCAATCTCTTTGAACTAGGAGCTAAATGAGGAGCTATTTGTAGCTGATATAATGAGGAGTTTCAGAAATTTCAGACAACTTGTACAAGTATTCTAGCATTGCTATGGATAGAAATTTCCTACCCAACCTAGCACCACTGATTAAAAGTGGGCCGTGAGGTCAGTTTCATGGTCATTAATATGTTAGTGACCACTGACCATTGATCAGTGACCATTGATCAATGGCCATGGGCGCCATTGACAGAGAGGATGCAGTCACTGCATTGGGAGATGGTGAAAGATGTACCCTTTGGCCCCCTCTGCGATTCAGAGACGGTCTTTCCCTTTTCATATAAATGGCCTCAACCAGCATTCCTCCCTGTCAAGGATGTGTGCATCCTCGTCATTGACAGAGCAGTCACAGGGCTGTAAGTGAAAATTGACTGCAGATTCCTGGACTGATGAGTTAGATCTTCTATGGTCTGATGTGACGCCTTCATATTATTTATCAGAGTAATTTGTCGTTGTTTGAATCAAAAGACTCTTCAGAGTCCTCTGTCAGCTTAAGCAGAGTTTATTCGCATGACTGTGGCAGTGGTCAATGGAATTAGATAGTTAATGGATAAAGGCATTTCATGCATCTCATACTGGACTTTCGTATGGTCTTCACATTTTTGTATTTTCTGTTTAAACTTATTCTGTAACACAATAAGTTTTTAGCATTTCATATCTTATAATATGGTATTTGAGCACATCTACAAGTGACTGAAGTGATTGCTGCGACACTGAAATTCTGTTTTGTGAATAATAAAGACAGGTTTGACAATATAACATCTACAATGTAACAGTAGGTTTTGTAGAGAAGTATAAGAACTTAATGTTTTTTGTCCTCTGTTTACAGCGCTGCTGTATGCCACCATTTTTGGTAACGTCACCACCATCTTCCAGCAGATGTATGCCAACACCAACAGGTACCATGAGATGCTCAACAGTGTGAGAGACTTCCTCAAGCTCTACCAGGTCCCTAAAGGCTTGAGTGAGCGTGTGATGGACTACATTGTGTCCACCTGGTCCATGTCAAGAGGCATTGATACTGACAAGGTAAGAATTCAGTCCAAATCATTGTGTTATTGGAAGTGAAACAGCTGGTTGTGGTTGTATTTTTATTTATTATGAATTTTTGCTTCTATACAGTTATAGCTACAGTTTTAGCAGTAGCATCACTGCCCAACCAAACTGAAACCAGAATTCTTAAATTTTTAAGTTAGTTTTGAAAAAATGGAACCATTCATTTCCAACACCAGGCCGGGGTCTTTCTGTGTGGAGTTTGCATGTTCTCCCCGTGTTTGCGTGGGTTCCCTCCGGGTACTCCGGCTTCCTCCCACCGTCCAAAGACATGCAGCTTGTGGGGATAGGTTAATTGGAAAATCCAAATTGTCACTAGGTGTGAATGTGCGAACGAATGTGAGTGCGAATGGTTGTCTGTCCCTGTGTGTTGGCCCTGCGACAGACTGGCGACCTGTCCAGGGTGTACCCTGCCTCTCGCCCTATGACAGCTGGGATAGGCTCCAGCGCCCCCCGCGACCCTGAAAAGGATAAGCGGAAGCGAATGGATGGATGGATGGATGGAACCATTCATACTCTTCTGCACAAATAAATCACAATATATTTCCATGAAGAGGCTGCTACGAAAACTGCAACCACTAAATACCTGCAAAGAGTAAGACAAGTCCTGAGCAGTCAGCTGAATGGAATGAACAAGATCTGGGCAATCGACACTTATGCCCCACTGGCCACCGGATACCTTGCTGGAATAATAATATGGCCAAAGGAGGACATAGAAGCCACTGACATCAAGACAACAAAGCTGATTACCATGCATGGAGGGTATAAACCCTAAATCGAGCATCTTGAGACTGTATGCTAAAGAGAAGGAAGGAGGCCAAGAACTAGTTAGTGTCTTTGTTGTCCAGGATAAAACAACAAAGATCCATGAATACATCAGGAAGGTGCCACAGCCAATCCTGTACTTAGTCAATACTTCAGGCAGTCATGACCAAAAGGTTTGGCAGTGGAACAATGTTTATTCCATGTGCAACTTCAGTTTTTATTGATATTAGTTTTTAAATGTTTTGATGATACAGTGAAAAACAATCTCAAGGATTTCATAAGTTTCAAAAGTTGCTGGTGAACTGCTGGTGAACAGTAAGTAGAATGTAGTTCATCAGCATGGAAATGAAGCATAAAAAGGGCAGCATCATTATGTCTGCATTAACTGTATTTCTGTTTTCACGTCAGCTTAGGAAATCCTGAATATAACTACTGATGACATTTTAGCAATGATCATTATTTATCTGGCTCTGTGTGACGTCACCTTGGTCTAACTCTGTTTGCAGGTGCTGCAGATTTGTCCAAAGGACATGCGAGCAGACATCTGTGTCCACCTCAACAGGAAGGTGTTTAAGGAACACCCGGCATTTCGCCTGGCCAGTGATGGCTGCCTGCGGGCTCTGGCCATGGAGTTTCAGACCATCCACAGTGCCCCTGGTGACCTTATCTATCATGCTGGAGAGAGCGTGGACAGCCTTTGCTTCGTCGTGTCAGGATCGCTGGAGGTCATCCAGGACGATGAGGTGGTGGCCATTTTAGGTGAGGGTCTTCAGTTAGAGAATAAGGCTAAGATTGTTAAAAAATGAAGCTTTAGTCTTTTTAAAAGACAGTGTGACAGTGGGAAGGAAAAACTTGCTTTTAAGCAGGAAGAAACCTGTAGCAGAACCCAGCTCATGAAGGGGCAGCCATCTGCCGCGACCATAGGGGATGAGAGTGGGGAAGACCGGACAAAAGACATGCTGTGGAAGAGAGGCAGCAATTAATGGTATCTAAGTAGCCTAGAGCTACTGCAGCATAACTAAGGGAGGATTCATGTTCACCTGATCTAGTCCTAACTTTATGATTTGTCAAAAAAAGCTCTCCATTTCTAGTTCTCATCCCCTACTCTTTCTGCAGTATTTTGGATCAACGGAAGGCTTTTAAAGGAGTCTTTAGGACAGCCTGATAATCAGGGGCGGAGCGTGGGGGTGGCTTACTGGGCTTAAGCCCGGGTTGTTTTGTCAGAAGCCCGGGGTCTTTTGGAGTGTAATTTTTTCATAGTTAGATGTCTGGCTGACAACTGTATAAAACAAAAAGTACACACAATATTCGAAGCACATAGTGCACACTGTGGGAATTTACGACTGTGCGTGAATCCCCCCTGATATTGGTATGATCCGAGCTCAGGCACTAAGTGACTGAGCGAGGGGGCGGGGCAGCTGCTGCCTGTGTGCGCTGTTGGAGAAACGGAGCCAGCCATACTAAGGAGAGCTTAAGTTTGACCAGTTACCAAAGAGAATCATTCATACCGTACAAATAATGTAAATATGACGGTGCATCACGAAAGATTGATATCAAACTGATCACTTGACCAATATTACGTTACTCGCTCTTCAAGTGAATCAACAAATGGCGAAATGAAAAGCCGAACAAATGCTATTTTTTTTAGAGTCTTAGCTTACGTGTGTTTATTTCATATTTTCAGTTCTTACCCTCCCCGACTAAATCGGTTTCAGTTATGTACTGAAATATAAGAATGGACATTAGAGGCTTCTTTCAAAGAAAAAACTCAGGTAAATGTTATTTTGTATATTATGCTTTGTATGTTGTTCAGTATATTTCTATGCAAAACAAGAGGGATTTCAGTACACAGCAGGATATTCACATTTGTAACCAGATATTTACATACACTTTAGGGAGAAAACATAAAACATTTTTACTGTACAACATCAATTTAGAGTAAACTTTTGTTTTAGATAAATATTGAAATATCTTTTGAATTCGTTAAATGTCAGAATAAAGAGAGACAGAGCTGTCTATTTTTTATCACTTTGATCAAATTTAGGAGTACATATACATTAAGTTTATTGTTAATTAGTAAGAAACTCCAGACGATTCCATTCTGAGCTGAAGAAGCTTCTGATAGGTTAGTAGAGTCCATGTGAGTAAACTGGTGGCACAGCTGTGGATGCATATAAGGCAAAACACAGAGCCTGTTTTTTTGAAATGGGAAAATCAAGAGATGTCAACCAAAACACCAGGAAAAGAACTGTGGAGCTCCATAAGTGTGGCTCAGTTTGAATACAATTTGGTGCCATTTGCAATTAAGAAATACAGATAGTTTCTCTCTTTACTCTTAAAGTTAACAAATATGTTTTTTATATTTATCAATCTAAAAAAATAAACATTTAGTCCGATTTGATGTTACAATTAAAAAGTGTTTGTGTTTTGATCTGAACAGTACATAAATAAATATGTGGTTTCAACTGTATATTTGATGATTGTCAGCACAAAGAGGGAGAGAGAGGAACAGAGAGGGAGATGGAGAATGAGGACAGAACAGAGATGAACAAGAGCAGGTGAGACACACATGTTAGTCAAATGGTCATTTGCCAAAAGTATCACCGTATCATAGGTCCTCATGTATCTCGTACCTAGTGTTTCTTTTTAGGTTTGCTATTTTTCAAATTCTATATTTATTAAGTTATGCAGGCTTGTTCGCACAACAAGGATAAATAATTATATAAACTTTTCTCAATCTAAATATTGTACTTTGGTGGAATTAAAAAATAAGTGTAGTGCAGGTCTATGATGATTTTTAGTGCTACTATCATCTAGTTCTGATTCTGGTTCTGTCTTGGTTAAGTCCTCAGTAGTCCTGATTTTGAACTGTTGTAGTCCTGTTTTAATTCCGGATCAGTTCTGGGTCTGGTTGAATTGGGGTTTAGTCCCTGTGTCTTGATACAGCCCCGACTTTGTTCTGTCTTGCTGCTTAATTAAAAAACTAGTTTAAGATGTCCTGCACATGTGATATATATTTTTCCCTATATGAAGTCATTCTTTTTTGAACAAAACTCAAAACAGAGCCTATTAATCTTTCAGTCATTTCTAAACCCCCCCCCCCCCCCCCCCCCCAAAAAAAAAAAAAATAAAAAATAAAATACCACATGCATACTACCCTTTAGGGCTAAGCCCCGGGTGTTTCAAATGTCTGGCTCCGCCTCTGCTGATAATAATGAATTCCAGTAGTCAAGAAGTCTAACCTTGCCTGACCTCGTTTTTCAGGATCACCCTGAGAAAAGATGTTTCTAATTTAGAAACATTGTGTATATGAAAGAAAGGAATCCTACATGTTAATTTAATATGCAAATTGCAGGTCATATCCTGTTCAAAAATTCAAAGATATTTAGGAGTTTTAGTTTTATATGAATTTAGAAGCATTAGAGATCATCCAGGCCTTTGTGTCTTAAGGCAGTCCTATAGTTTAACTAATTGATGTGTATCATCTGGTTTGTGGCTAGATAAAGCTGGGTACCTGCATAGGAGTGAAAATGTATGCTATGCCTTTTATTGATATTGAACAGAATTGATCCTAGCACAGATAGGAAAAAACTCCATTCCTCTTCAGATGATAAGTTAGCTGTTTTACCACTACTCTTTCACAATTTTTTTAGATAAAAGGAAGGTTGGAAGTTGGCCTATAATTAGGCAAATGAGCTAATTATAGGCTAATTTGTGAGCTAATTATATTACACCTTCCCCATTGCCGAGTAACTAATTTGTACATTTCTTATAGCCCATTTGTTGAAACAAAAATGATTTATTGTCCATTGTACGCTCTCATAGTAGTGCTATTAACCCTCCACACTATGTGGACCAAATATAAATAACAGATCAATGGTGTCTTTCAAACGCTATTGCTTCTAGTTAGACACACACACTTGGCAGATTATTTGTTACTTTCTGCATGATGAGAACGAAGGCTGTCTAAAATTGATTAGTTCTGGTGGGTTGCCACGTGGCCAGCGGCTGAGTTGAATCAGTTCAGGTGGGCAGCCCCATGGCCAGCAGCTGAGATGAATCAGTTCAGTAGGACTGCACCGTTGCCAGAAGCTGAGATGAATCAGTTCAGTCGGGCAGCCCCATGGCCAACAGCAGCGCTAGAGCCAATCCAGAGGACGGCCCGCATAGAAAATGGCAGTGACACAGGGCAAGCTGTGAATGGAGGCTGTTGGGCAGCTTGGCAGGTGGCTGGCATGCAGGACCAGACGAGGTGGATCCTGCAGGCGATGGCGTGGGAGCTGCGGGTAGAGGAGCTGCAGGTGACGATGTGGGAGTCGCGGGTGGAGGAGCTACAGGCGATGGCATGGGAGCTGTGGGTGGTGGAGATGAAGCAGGACCAGCAGGTGCGGAAACGTCTGGCAGCGGAGACGAAGCAGGGACAAACTGAACTGAAATACACATGCGGAATTGACAACTACAATGACAAGACAAGGAACTGAGGGAAACTGAGGACTTAAATACACAGGCTAATGATGATGGTGATAAGAGAGTGTTGAGTACACAGCTGAACTTAATGTAACTAATCACAACAGGACGTGGAACTAGACATAATGCACATAGTCAGAAGGTTACCACACTAAGACAGGAAACACATGGACTATAAACAGTGAACATAAACAAACTGAAAACACTGGATCAACAACCCAGGAACCCTGAAACATACATTTTAGAGTCAAATGTTCATCTACCACTATTATTACTATTCATCTACCACTAGAATATAGAAAAAGGTCACACATCAGCTGTCCAAACCTTGTGATGTACTGCTGACCAAAAAGAGCACAAAGTTTCATTTCACATTTGCCCAAAAAACATCTTGATTAGTCTTTTGGGAAAATATTCTTTGGACTGATGAGAAAATCTGTCTGTGTAATACACTATCACAACTCCTTTTTCCTTTCCGGCATGGCCACTACTGAAATAGGGAAGGCATGATTAGAAGATGCTCACCGGCTGCGAAAGCCAGTCTCCCCTGCCACCCACTGCACATGCTCCACCCAGGTCTCACTGTGGATGACAACATCATCTAGGTAGAAGCAGTATATGTAGCTTGTGGACACAGCATGCGGTCCATGAGGCGCTGGGGATCTGACACAAGCCAAACCGAAGAAGCATTGTAACAAAAAGTGAGCAGTGCCTAACCAGTCCAGGAGCTCGTCGACCCGTGGCATCAAACTGTGAGATCTCATTCACCTTGAGATATTCAACACAGAACCATATAGCCCCATCTTTCTTTACTCCAAAAACAATGGGGCTACACCACGTGCTGTGTGACTCTTCTATTACTCCCAGCTTTAGCATTTCAGCCAACTCCTTTTGAACCATTTGTCTCTTGTGCTCAGGTAACCTGTAAGGTTGTGAACGCAGGGTCACACCAGGCTGTGTTTCAAAGGGGCACTCCATGGGAATCATATGGCTGGGCAGAGGGGAACACATCTACAAACTCCTGTTGCAGTGTAGCAACATCTGCTCTCTGGACCTGTGTGAGATGGTCATCACAATGGAGGAAGATGGGAATGATCGAATTTGGCACCTCTGGCCCCAACTAATCTCTCTCCTTCAGACTCATCAGAGAAGCCTCTCAGCATCTCTCCATGTTTCTAGGAGATTGAGGTGATATACCTGTGTGGCTCCACCTCTGTTTCACCGCACCACCTCATAGTCTACCTCACCCATTTGCCACGTGACCACTAAAGGTCATAACCTCCCCAATGTGTGCAGCTTTGCTCTCAGGTCCAGCGTGTATTGAATCGTATTCTTAGCCAGGCTTGTACCTTCCTCCCAGCTTTCTTTAATCAGGTCCAGCAACCCCACAGCTTTCTGCTGGACAGCAACTCTGGGAGAAAGGGAGAAAATCCTGTGGATGACTGGAGCACCTCCTACACTGTAAACAGGTCTTACCAGCAACCCAATTGCAATCATCCTCATGAATGAACTTCTGAATCATAGGCTTATTCAGAGATGACCTGAAAAAAGTGTGCCTATGCCACAATTTTTGGAGGGCTTTCAGATCTGGAAACACAGAGGGAATGAACAGAGAGTCAGCTGAGGAAGATGAAAACCAGGTAGGCCACGGGTCCAGATGGAATCAGCTCCAGACTATTGAGGGACTGTGCAGATCAACTTTATGAGGCTATCACATACATCTTTAACCTCAGTCTCTGTCTGGAGAGGGTCCCCATTCTGTGGAAGACCTCCTGCGTGGTGCCGGTCCCAAAGACAACGCACCCCAAGGAGCCGAACCACTTCAGACCCTTTGCACTGACTTCACACCTGATGAAGACCACGGAGAGGATCATACTACACCACCTTCGCCCATTAGTCGGGAGAGACCTAGACCCGCTGCAGTTTGCCTACCAGCCGAACATCATCTACCTGCTGCATTGGGCCTTCTCTCATCTGGAGAGCACCAGGTGCACTGTGAGAGTCATGTTTTTTCATTTCTCCCGTGCCTTCAACACAATCCAACCCTCAGTGCTAAGGGGGAAGCTGCAGTGGGTTAGACCCCAGTATGTGAGGCTGCAGGACTGTGTGTCTGAGGTGGTAGTCTGTAGCACCGGGCCCCCACAAGGAACAGTACTCGCCCCTTTCCTCTTCACCCTGCACGCTGCAGATTTCAGTTATAACACGGACACTTGCCATCTCCAGAAGTTCTCAAACGACACCGCCATTGTGGGTCAGGTGTCAAAGGGAAACAAACTGGAATACAGGAGGGGTCATCAATGACTTCGTCAGCTTCTGTGAACAGAACCAACTTTGCATCAATGCCACAGATTGACTTCAGCAAGAAGACAACCCCTATTACACCAGTGAACATCAAGGGTTTCGGCATTGAAACGGTGGAGGAGTATAAATACCTGGTGGTTCACCTCAATAACAAACTGGACTGGTCCACGAACACAAATGCACTCTACAGAAAGGGTCTAAGTTGACTCCACCTGCAACGGTGGCTGAGATCCTTCGGGGTGAACAGAACACTCCTAAGGACGTTTTATGACACTGTGGTGGCGTCTGCCATCTTTTAGGCTGCGGTCTGCTGGAGTGGTGGAATGGCAGAGAGGGGCAGGGGGAAACTCAACAAATTGGTCAAGAGTGCCAGCTCTGTCCTGGACTGGCCGCTGAAGTCCATTGAGCAGGTTGGGGAGGAGAGGATGTTGTCTAAGCTAAGATCCATCATGGACAACACCTCACACTGAGCAGCTCGTTCAGCAGTGTACTTTTACACCCACAGTCTTGGAAGAAGTACTATTGCAGGTCATTCTTACCAGCAGCTTTTAGACTCTATAACACAGGTTATCTTACTGATCAGCAGTGATGGGAATAATGGTGTTACAAGTAACGGTGTTACTAACGGCGTTACTTTTTTCAGTAACGAGTAATCTAACTAATTACTATTTCTATCGTTACAACGCCATTACAGTTACTAACAAGAAAATGTGGTGCAGTCGCATTACTATTTTTCAACAAACAGACGGCTGAAGCTTTGTTCAGCTTACCTCATCTTATATCAGTTGCACGGAAGTAGCTTACTATGTAAGTAATCTGGGCGCTATAGTTTTAAACAGCTGCTTGCACTCCCGTGGACGGCAATCACTTTCTGGCAAACGATCGCTTTTTGGCACAACACCTGAATATAAGGGGGCAAAACAACCGCATGAGTGCTGCTGTTTGACTGAGGAGGAATAAAGTAGTCATGGTAAGCCAATCACATGACCACTTTAAGATGTCAAAGCAACAAGGTGATATATACCAGTTTTTAAATTGTGTTGATAGGCCACGTAAAACCAGAGTCATGATAAACAATATATATGTGGTGTTTTTCCTTTCCTTTACTTCTTTAAAAAAGTTAGTAACTGATTTACAATATTCTCAAATTAATTAATTAATTAATTACTTGAAAAGTAACTATTGCGTAATGTTTAACCCTCTGGTGTCCAGGGTATAATTGGCCATTTTTAACTACTTTTGATTTTACCTCTACATTTTACCTTTAAAAACTATTTACTTTGCCTTGTTTGGTATCATTCTTTTCAGCACAACCTCACAGGTCTGAATTTACAGTCATGTTTTCATTTTGACATACTCTATTAACACAATTGATCTAAAAATCAGACAAAAAACATAAAATCCGAGTAGAAAAAGTTATATTTTTATTGTAACAACCACAAACATGTTTAATGAATCATATTTCATAACTTTAAATGCAATTATAAATTGTCAATTTTAAAATCCTATGCACAAGTTTTGCAAACAACAAAGTTATTTGCAGCTTTACCTTTTACCCTTTTTCAAATAACCATTTCAAACTATTTACATAACAATCAGCTGTTCTGCATTCAATAAGATGCCACACAAATTATTTGTGCCACTCCAAAAAAAAATTTTCTGTCCACTATAAAGGAGAACATCACAGCCTGATACCTGCAGGTCTGACAGCAGCAGGTGTATCACTCCTGTTTCTACCTGGAGACCGCAGTCGCCTCTAGGGATGGGTATCGTTTAGGTTTTATCCGATACCGGTGCCAAACCGGTATTTTTGAAACGGTGCCGGTGCTTAAACGGTGCTCGAACCGGTGCTTAAAGAATGGAGAACACAAAATTGGTCCAAAAACCTCTCATGTTCAGCTGTTGTTTTTTTTTGTAAAAAGATAACAATGTTAGCCTTTTCTGCAGCTATGGGGCATATATGGTATCACTCTTGGCTGGAAGCAGTGCTTAATCAATGGAAAAAACACAAACTTTGTCCAAAAACCTCTCATGTTTAACTGTTTTCCACTTCTTCTTTGGTCATTTTAGCCTTTTTGGCCAGGGTGAAGGGAGTATCTGCCATCAAACAAGAAGACAGCCGCATGTAGCTATGATGATGTTTGCTAGTTCACCTGACATGCATTAATGTAATAACGTGGTTAGCCTATTCAACGTAAATTACACACGAACAACATTAAGCTACTCCCGCAGAGAAGAACGGCTGCTGCTGCATCATCATCCGTCATCATTTCTGCTACACTGGCAGGGCTAGGGGCCAGGACTCTCCTCTTCGGGTTTTTGGAGATGTTGCTAACTCTGGGTCCGATAACAGGCACCACACCCGCAGTAGATGCGCTCGGTGTGAGGTCTCGCAGCAAGCTATCAAATACGGTGCATTTCTGGGCTTTTAAAAAAAACGCTATGCGTCGCCAGGTGTTTCATCGGATTCTTGGTGTTACCTCCTTTGACAGTATCACAGTATCAGCTTAAAGCACTTGTTGCAGGCTGCTGAGTTTGCATATTTTGCTGTGAAGTACAGCCAGACTTTTGACCGCTTCGCCTTGGGCATTTTTAATCTGTAGCTCTGCTCTAAAAGAACGTACGTACCTGGCCCCGCCTACTATCCTCGGAAACGTAAAATGATTGGCTAGAAGTGTATCACAGCTCAGGAAAAAAAAGCACCGAAATAAAGCACCGAAATGTGCGCTGCTTTTCGGTCTGGTTACTACCGTTTATGTCGGTACCCATCCCTAGTCGCCTCATTGTTCTGACACACAACACAAAACTATCCACAACACTACACATTAACTACACACTCCAAACACGCTAAACGTCACAAATCTCTCACATTTCAAAACTCGCTCGCTCTCTTTTTCTGCTGTCTGTCTGTCTTTCTCTCTCTCTCTCTCTCGCCGTCACTCCTAAAACTTCCCCCTCTCCCTAAACAACCAAATGTCATGTTGCCATATCATTTTTGATTGGTCGACATTGTACATTTTTCCACCAACACGAACAGGCTGTTTTTTGTTTTGTTTTTTTATTTTTTGGTCATAAGCAGAGAGTGCTTGCTAGTGCTGTCCTTAAACAGTAAATGTGACGAAACTATTGAGGAAAAAACTCCGCGTATATATTGTTTACCTTGACTCTTGTGATTAAGCAGAGGATAAATAGGGGGTCCACAACACTCTTATGGACACTCCCAACAGGGCTTAAAAATCTGTGACTCTGTACCAATTGCTCTTAGAACTGAAGAAGCTTCTCAGGTGAGAGGTGAAACGCCTTCAAGAAACTTATAGAAGTCCAGATACTTTTCTTTCCAAGCTCCTTAGACTACAATGACCTGGATGACCGAGGACCTTCACAGACAGACCATAGAATTCTTTTTTTAGAGTTTTAGAATTCAGTAGAATTCACAAAGGAACTTACAGCTGTAGTTGTTATATTTACTGGGGAAATGAGTAAGGAGGACAAGGGAGGGATTTGAGGCAGGTTTCTAAGGTGTCAGGAATTGGCATCACCATATTAAAGTAGCTGCTACACAGAATGTGCACAAGTAATTTGTTAGTAAAGTAGCTGTAAAATTTGCGTACTATAATTATAATAGTCTATTTATAGGTTATCAAAAGGCTTATCTGGGCATACAAGAGTTGTACCATGTATTTGTTGTGCCATCCCTTTTTTGCCATCATAAGGAGAATGAGTAAAGGAAAAAAGTTAGATGAATTGTCTTTTGGGCAACATCAGGGCTTCTCCTCCTGGGTATCTTGACTCTTGGCCCGTAAATCTGTGTTAAGAGATGAAGTTAGTTTGGTTTTCATGTTAATTCTGTGGTCTAATTTCCATATTCTGTTTGACTCCTGGCTCTGCCCCATGATCCACCCTATAACTGGCAGAAAAATAGAATCTTTGAGTCAATATAAGCTCAGCTGTCTATACAACCTGCCTCGCTCACAAACTCATGCATGCAACCTGGAGCACACCGGGAAACCAAATCACCAACCTTTCGGTTAGTAGGTGATCTGCTCTGCCACCTGAGCATCCCCTCATGCTATGGTGATCTGTGACCACTGCTATCCTGCTTTATATTTTGGGTTGCATGATGCTGAATCATCCACAAAGACCCTCAGAGTTAGCCAGTGGCACGTCCTATGGGTCAGCTCTGAATGCCCAGATTCCAGAAAAGGCTCCTATAAAATCATATGGGAGAAGCAATGACCTTTAACTGTGATATTTTTTAATAAATACAAAGTGATACCATAACCAACATGCAGCTAGTAAATACATGTTTTTTTTACAGGAATCAGTGACACAGAATATAATGTGGGAGCTAAAGGGTTGAGTCTGAATGGCCCACAAGCTCATGTGAACCTACAATGTCTTTTGACCGTCTGTTCTCTGTCATTCCCCCTGCTCCTACAGCAAAAGGGTAATTCAAACTAGGTGGAGTCTGTAGTTTTAAATCAGTAAAAGTTTTGTCTGGGTGTCATCAGTCCGCTGTAATCTGTCATGTCCAGTCAGTCCCCTCCCATGTATCATTGCTGATATTGGAGCATCTCATGACATCATGTCAAAAAATAAATAAATGAAATTCATTTATAAAATAAAATAAATTCCTTGTGATTTTGGAATGAGTTGGATCGCTGCAATCCTTTTTACCCACAAGGACATTCCATCTGATGTGTGATCCAAAGCCCATTTTAATTTGGAGAGGCGTACTTTGTGACTGTTGTCAGTGAGGTATTTTACAACACTTTAGTTTCAATCTTGCAGGCCGGCTTAAAAGGAGAACACTATTAAATCATCAATGTAAAAAAAAATTTAGACCCCCCCTCCTAAGAGATGAAACTCTACATGTTTTCTTTAAGTGCACTGTTATCAGTGTAGGGAATAACGCGTTATTAAGTAACGCTTTACAGTAACTACGTTATTATTGTGGTAACGAGCACGGTAACTAGTTATTATGCCAAAATCAAGAATGTGTTAATCGTTACTGGGATTTAGATAGGGTTGTTATTTGTTACTTCGTGTGTTGCATTCGACTTACCTCGGAAATCAGAACACGGACCTGGGAATGATGTCACACTCGAGTAAATGGCATTCTGGTTAGCCTCGTCAGAGAAGTCGGGATTCCAATATGGCAATGCCCTTGAAAATGGTTGTTTTGCTAGCCCTCTACAAAAAGAAATTACTACTAAACACATATGCAGCTATAGCTGGACTCGGTGGGCAGATGGAGATTTTTCGTTTCGTTTCGTTTTTTTTCGTAACGGTATAAACAATGAAAGGTGGTGGATTGGCCAGATGCTGGCAGATGTGTAAAAAATAACTCAACTGTTTGGTGGTGACATGGCGGAGCTTCCACAGATTCAGTTACATTAGCAAGTGGTGGAGGCCAGCAGGTGGATGAGAGAAAGGTGAGACAGGAGAAGGAGAGACCTGGGGCGGCCAGCGGTAAAAGGTATCAGGGGAACTGAACTTCAGGTAAGAAGTTATGACCTGGGTCAGATATAAACCAAGTTTAGGTGTAGTTTATTTTTGTTGTGCTAACTTTTTACAGTATGTTACAATAACTCGTACTGTGTACTAGCTAGAATGACGGAGTTTCTATACAGCTGGGCGGGTGCTATGATGTTACTGATAGTGAACTTTATTTTATTCATAAGGTTAGTTAGTAGAGTTGCCAACCGTCCCATAAAAAATGGAATAACCCGGTATTCAGAGAAAATATTACGCCTTTCGTATTGAGCTGAAAAGGAACGTGATTTGCCCCGTACGCTAGAATGAAAACAAGACACAAAGCTGGAGTTATCCTGTACGCTGTACAGCTGCTTCTTCTTCTCTCATTCTGTCCCCTCCCTCTCCTGTTGCTACTTCAATCATGAAACTGATCAAGAATCAGGTGATCGGCTTTTCTGTCACAAGTCCAGTCTCTCTTGTTTGTTTATCACCCATTTTGAACCAGAAAGAGGAACCCGATGTTGTGCTAAATAACAGCAGCACATTTAAGCTTGATCAGCTGTCGTTAGAATTTATTTAATATTACTTTCTAGTATCAGCTGATGTTTGCTGGAGCCACAGCTGTAAAAGCCGCTGGTCATGATGTCGGTTTGGATATGTGGTGAGAGGGAAACATGAAGATGAAACCAGGAGATGTCCTTACTGAATCATCAGAGCTGAACAGGTGATGGAGAAACAGGTTTACCTTTGAGGTGACATGAATGAGTTGAAGGGAAGTTATGAACTGTTTCTGAGGGACAAATAACACCAGGATCCTTTTCTAAGTAGCTGACAGCTGGTAACTGTGCAGGGGCGGGTCTAGCAAAGTTTTGTCAGGGGGGCCAGGTAGAGCATTAACAGGAAAAGGGGGGCACAAACAAAATACCCTTCTTTCTTATTCTCATTTAAAATGTCTAGCTTTTAGCGAATAATTATCCGAATCTTACAACCAATGTTTTCATCTGATGTAAAATGTAGAGAAATCCATTATTGTACATAGTAATTTATATTCCAGGGTCCCATCATAATTTCCTCAGAAGTAAGTACTGTATATGATGCCAGTATTTCCCACATTTTCTAGATTCTGTACCAGTACTGTGTAGGGATGGGTATCGTTTAGGTTTTATCCGATACCAGTACCAAACCGGTACTTTTGAAATGGTGCCGGTGCTTAAACAGTGCTCGAACCGGTGCTTAAACAAAAGAGCACTTAGCACTTTTAACAAAATGCTATACGTCGCCAGGTGTTTCATCAGATTCGAGGTGTTACCTCCTTTGCACAGTATCACCTTAAAGCACTTGTTGCTGCTGAGTTTGCATCTTTTGCTGTGAAGTACAGCCAGACTTTGACCGCTTCGCTTTGGGCATTTTTAATCTGTAGCTCTGCTCTAAAAGAACGTACGTACCTGGGCACGCCTACTATCCTCGGAAACGTAAAATGATTGGCTAGAAGTGTATCACAGCTCAGGAAAAAAAAGCACCGAAATAAAGCACCGAAATGTGTGCCGCTTTTCGGTCTGGTTACTACCGTTTATGTCAGAACCGGAGCCATAATGGCACCGGATACCGGTACCCATCCCTAGTACTGTGTGTAAAATACCATCAAAAAGTCAATTAAGTTTTATTTTGATTTTTTTCTTTCTATTTATTTCTCACCTGTCTTTCTGTCTCCTTTCACTTTTTAACGGTTGCCATGTTAGAAAAAATATTTTGCCTGCCATGCGGTTTATTGATGTGGTAAATAAATAGTTAATGAAAATATCACTAAATCTGTCATTTATTATTTTTAATATTCAGTAACGATCATGTCTCACCTGTAGTCTTCTCTGTCTTAATGTCAGGTTTCCACTATGTGTTGTAGATAGTTCAGGAGGTTAACTCGACCAAGCAGTCTTCGGGTTTCAGCTAAGTACTGTTTCGAATACCAGAATAGGGAGAATGGTGTAGGTTTAAGTTTATTAGACTGATACATATATACCAACAAGACAGTGTACATCACTGTCACAACAGTGTTTGTTTTCATTCAAAGGCCTCTTTGGTTCTTCCTATAATGCCTGGTGGGCCAGTCTCTAGTCAAAATGCCTGGGCCGATTTTTTTTGTCCCAGTCCAGTACTGTATGGCTCTATATACATGCTTAATGTTGGAGTACGCATGATCTAGGGTGTTCTCTCCCTGTTGGGACATTTGACATGCTGATAGAATTTTGGGAGTACAGTTTTCTTGTCGACCTTATTAAAATCACCTGCAACAATGTGAACACTATCAGGCACCATCAGGGCCTGCTGTTGTTTGTTAGTGGTGTTCAGCAGGATGGGCAAGCGCCATGTTTACACTGGCGTCGGGTGGAATGTACAAAGCCGTGATGATCGCTACTGTCAGTTCTCTTGTTAGAAAAAAAGTCTGGCATCTTTTAGATATGTACACGAGGTTTGGGGATCAGTTTATGTCTATAATTGTCCCATTGTTGCACCAGCTTTCATACAAATAAATACAGACGCACTCTGGTCTGCTCTTACCGGAGTCCTTTGTCCTGCCCCAGCAGACCAAAGTGCGTCCTGCTAGCTGCACGCTAGCATCGGGTATTCCGGATTAAGCCAGGGTTCGATGATGAACAAGGCAGAGCAGTCATGGACATAGCAATTTCCCACTAGTTGCAATTTCAGGTCATTCATTTTATGCACAAGGGATCTGGCATTGAATAGATATAGGCTCGGAAGAGGTGGCTTGTGTGGTTGATTCCTAAGCATGACACCGGACCTGCAGCCCTGCTTTTGTTTCCTCTCCCTCCTCCGTCTCCTCTCCCTTCTCTGTCTATGCTTATGCTAAGGCATGCATTGCAGTATTCAAAATTATTGCATTAATAAAATTGTTTTGTTGTTGTTGTTTGTTTGATGTTTAAAGGGAGATGCGACTGTAAATTCATTATGTCATGTAATGAATATGAAGCTATTTTGCTTTTCTTAAGTGTTGCAAAAATGAAATGACTGAGCCTCACACAGGAATATCGTTGCGACGTGTTTACTAAACCTTCTGTTTAGTCACATGTACCCAGTGTTGGGTACATGTTGGGTAAGTTATTTGAAAAAAGTAATCAGTAACTAATTACTGATTACTTTCCACAAAAAAGTAATCCCGTTACTTTACTGATTACTTATTTTCAAAAGTAATTAGTTACTTAGTTACTTTTTAAAAACATGATTTACAACCTGAATAGGTAATAAAGCGATAGACCTTTCAGCCCAATTCTACTTTTTCTGCATAATCCATCATATAAAATGTAATCAAATGAAAAAGTCTCTTTTTAAAACTTGTTTTATTAGTTTTAATCTTTTAACTTTTAACTTAAAGACGTTTTCTTCCCACGCAGTGTACAGTGGACGCTAATGTTTTTGTCACTTATTATGGAATCAAACTCAAAGTAAGGTCAGTACTTCCACGCTTTTAAATGCTGCACGGTCATATGATCTCTCGCATTGAAAGTATTAAAGTAGTTTGTGCAAAACTGTGAAGTGAGGACTTAAAGTGGTTTAAGTGACAATGTGTCGAGTCCAGTAGTTGAAGTGAGTGTGTAATGGTATGTGCAGAATGTCAACAGTTCAAAAGCCTGATCGCTTGTGGGTAGAAACTGTCTGTGTCTGCTAGTGCGGGTCTCTATTCACTGCTTCTGGCTTTAATGGCTTACTGATGCTTACTTGGTCTGAAACAGACCAAGAACACAAGAAACAAAAAACAAATAACCTGGAATCCCAAACAGAAACAAAAAAGGTACAGAACCCTGACTCCAGAAGTCCAAAGAACACAGTTTACGATGTGGACATTCAGGGGGTTGACCCGGAGGACGATACCACAAAAGTCCATAAACACCAGGTTCCGGCGGCCGACCTGGAGGTCGACGGCTCAACAGTCCATAACAGAGCAGGTCTGGTGGCCGACCGTGTGGACGGCAACGGCGGCAACGTGGAGCACAGTCTTCTGATTGGAGGTGGCAGTGCTGGAGGTAAACAGTCCAAAAACACCCTGCTTAAGATTCTGAGGAAAACACAAGTCAGGTTGGGACGTTTCACAGTTCATGTTACCATGATTTGAATCCATATTGTCGTCTTCAAGTTTCAACGTGAGTTCATGATCAGCATTTTCAGTTTTCAGTTCATTGAAAATAGGAAAAGCAGGCAAAACGTGATCACACATCTCACACTCAGTCTTTTCATACTTTATTTCATGACCTGTCTCCTCTGAAATATCCTTACTTGCTATGAAAGCATAGGGGCCTTCTTCAAGTAGCTCCTTGGTGAGCAGAGCAGAGTCAGGAAGGGATGCATTAGCCACAGATAACTCAGTCTTTGATGGAACCCCAGGCACATTAAATGACACAGAAGAAAACACTTCCACCCCACTCCCCACACAATTAACATTATGGCCTGTGGAAATCTCTTTCAATCTAAGTGTAGTGTCAGAGGTCCCTACAAGATTACTAGGTTTGTCCATGATCATCTTTGAAACAAATTCTCTTGGCTGTGGCTTGGTTAGAAGAGCATTACTCAGCCTAAAGTTAGCACTGGCTAATTCTGAAACAGTGTCTTTATTTTCACAAACAGAAACACACAAAACAGGGGATTCCCCGGTCAGCTTAGAGGCTGGACAGTCAAACACCTGTTCGGGTGGCGGTGACAAGAACACAGGCTGAAACTCTCCAGTGCTGGGATTCACAGTCCATGTGGGTCTTACTCCTTGTTCATAGAAGCCAGACGAACAGACCACACCATTCTCAGTACTAGAGTCAGCCATCTTCACACTATGAGTCTCTTTTAACTTTGACTCTTGAATCTGTAATTCTGAATCTAGTTCAACTTCTAATGTTTCAATGGAGGCTGGTGATGAAAGACTGCATTCACTCACCTCCGGTCGTTGTGCAGTGCAACAGCGACGCGAACGCCGTTTCTTTTTGATGGTAGTTTCGGATGACCCAGACATCGGTGCCTCATGGGCGCCAGGCGGTGTTGCAGAGGCTGGGGAGCTGGGTGCTGACGGAGCGGTAGGTTCCCGGCAGCTCAGGGGACCCCCGAGAGCCAGGCGAGTTCCCAGGAAAATCTCTTCATAGTTAGGAGTGAGCCACGGCTTCTACCAGAGCTCCTCCTCTAGTTGAGCGCATGCAACGAGCTGCCGCTCTTCGAGGTCGAAATCCATGACCTCCACAGCATCCTCAACATCCTGTGACGGCAAAGTAGAAACCGGCGAGCTGAGGGGCGGAGCGGGCGCAGAAGGGTGTGGCGCTGTGGCAAACTTCAGCGTGCCAACTCGCACGCTTACAGCTGGCGGTGGCGAGGCTGCGCAGCCACGGGGCTGTGGTGATGCAGCCCGCGCACCAGGCCACTGATGCTGCCATGGACGGGGTTGGAGGATGTTGCGGAGGTAGTTCAAGATCAGAGGGGGTAGCGCTTCTTATAACTAGGGAAAAGCCTTGACGCTTACCCGCAACCAGTGAAGTAACTTCCTCCCTCTCCTCCACTGGCAACATAACAACTCCACTGCCTGGATTACTTCTCTGCTATTTGTTGCTGGGTCTGTCATGGTCAGGACGTACTGTCATGGCGGGGTGCGCCGGTGTGTTTGTTGGAGGGGACCCAAAAGCAGACACTGGAGGCAAGGAGCTGGTTTGCAAACTGAAGGCGAGCCTTTATTTCGGCTGAAAACATGAAACTATGAAACACCAAGCACAACTATGATAAACTATGACGAACCTATGACTGACCATGATAACAAAAGGTAAAACTATGACTGTGACAGGAACTATGACTGTAACTAGATGACATGAGGGAAATTGGCAGACATCCTAACAATGAACAGTAAGAGACAAAGGAAGTAAATACATTCATGAGGTTATCGGGGGAAGTGGAGACACATGAGGAAACAGCTGACTGGGGTGAACATAATGATGCACAGGAAATGTAAACTAAAACACAACGACATGAAAACTAGACTTTCAAAATAAACAGGAAAACATGACAAGACAGGCATGACAGCATTAACCAGGCAGACCAGAAACATGACACATAAGACACAATAAACAACAATGGGAACTTTAACACATGGGAACACTGCTGACACACATGAACCTAATGACAGGGCAGGGGAAGGGAAACTAAATACAATGAACAAAGAACATACTGGACTCTTTCAAAGTAAAACAGGAAACATGGAGACGTAGACATGACACACAGGGAACCTGATAAACCATGAACTAAACTGCAAACTAAACATGGCTGAATAACTAGATAACTGAAAAGAAACTGTAATACAGATGAAATAACAAAACAACATGAAACTCAGAAACACTGGGTCGCATGACCCAGGACCATGACAGGTTGCCCATAAGTGCTCTGGGATATCATGCAATTCTGGAGGTTCTGGGGTCAACTGGCATGGTTTCACTTGCTGAATATACTTTTATTACTTTTATTTTTATTAGCAGCTAACAGCTCTTACAATACTACTGTCTTGTTGCATGGTATGTGACTGGCTACAGGACTTTTTGACTGGCAGGCCCCCAGTCTGTCAGGATCAGCAACAGGACTTCAGCCAGCATTATTACAAACACTGGCGACTCCTGGCAACTCCACAGAGTTGCGTCCTCAGTCCCATCCTCTACACACTGTACACCCATGACTGTCACCTCCAATAGGGAAGTTCGTGGATGGACAACTCCTTCTTCCCCACTGCAATTAGTTTCTTGAACAGCTGACCTATTTTAACAGTAATAATAATTTTTCGCACATCAGGTCATCTTAAATATTAAACCAGCATATTAAGCTCATAGCTCTTTTGCACACAAATCTATTTAACACTTCAATTTTTGTCTCCATTTATTTATTTATACTACAGGGTGGCCATTTAGAAGTCGGCCATCTTGGATACAACTTTTGTTTTTTCAATAGGAAGAGGGCCATGTGACACATCAAGAAAAACAATGGTGTGCTTGGTTTCAACGTAAATTCTTTCGTGAGTTATTTACAAGTTTCTCTTTGTTCACAGCCATTGACATGTTGAAGAGGTTAACACGTGAGGAGCAGATTGAAATTGTGTTGATATCTGGTGAACGCAGTAACCGGGTCATTGCAGCAGATTTCAATGCAAGACACCCTACGAGACCACCCATCTCCCATGCTACAGTTAGCAAACTGCTTGCTAACTTTCGTGAAACTGGTTCAGTGTTGGATTTGCCAAAATGTGGACGCAAGAAAACTGTCACTAATGAAGAAACATCAGTGGCTGTCCTAGCTTCATTCAGCAAGAGCCCACAGTGTAGCACTCGCCGCACGTCACTGGAGAATGACATTAGTTGAACATCCCTTCGGCGGATATTGGCTACTCACAGATGGCACCCTTACAAACTCCAGCTACTGCAGCATCTCAATGAGGATGACCCAGATCGGCGCACAGAATTTGCAGAATGGGCAAAACACAAATTGGAACAGGACCCTCAGTTCACGCAGAAGATTTTGTTCAGTGATGAGGCAAACTTTTATGTGAATGGTGAAGTTAACAAACAAAACACAGCTATTGGTCTGACACTAACCCACATTGGATGGATCCTCCAAGACTGTTGGAACAACAAAAGTGATGGTTTGGTGTGGTATATGGAGTACAACGATAGTTGGTCCATTCTTCATCAATGGAAACCTCAAGGCCACTGGATATTTGAAATTGCTACATGATGATGTGTTTCCCTCTTTATGCACTGAAGCTGGCATGTTCCCTGAGTTCTTCCAGCAAGATGGTGCACCACCACATTATGGGTGCCAGGTCCGAGCATTCCTAGATGAACAGTTTCCTGGAAAGTGGATTGGTCGTCGTGGGCCAGTTGAATGGCCTCCAAGGTCTCCCGATCTGACCCCCTTAGACTTTTATCTTTGGGGTCATCTGAAGGCAATTGTCTATGGTGTGAAGATACGAGATGTGCAGCACCTGAAGCTAGGGATACTGGATGCCTGTGCTGGCATTTCTCCTGCGGTGTTGCTATCAGTGTGTGAAGAATGGGAGAAGAGGGTTGCATTGACAATCCAACACAATGGGCAGCACATTGAACACATTTTATAAGTGGTCAGAAACTTGTAAATAACTCATGAAAGAATAAAGTTACGTTGAAACCAAGCACACCATTGTTTTTCTTGTGACATTACCAATAAGTTTGATGTGTCACATGGCCCTCTTCCTATTGAAAAAACAAAAGTTGTATCCAAGATGGCCGACTTCTAAATGGCCACCATGGTCACCATCCATCTTGACGAGTTTGCCCCCTCACATATACTAATGTGCCACAAACAGGACTTTAACATCACCAACCATTCCCATTTTATTAGGGTGTATCCATATAAATGGCCCACCCTGTATTTCTATTTTATCTGTTCTAGTTCTGTTTGTACATATTAACCCGACATCTGTGTGTGGACAACAGAGAAAGCATTTCGTTGCACAGAGACATGCTTTTCTTTATACACATGACAATAAACACTTTGAATTTAATGCTTAATCATCCAGGTTTTATGTGTTCCCACATTAAAAACAGCCTTCATTATTTCTCAACCCCATGTAGTCCCGAGATATTTTGTCCTCTGCATTTAACCCATTCACTCAGTGAAGCAGTGGGCAGCTACTGATCCAGCACCCGGGAAGCAGTGTGTAGAGACGGTACCTTCCTTGCTCAAGGATACATCAGAGTAGCCGTTCATTGCCTTTGAACCCCTGACCAGTCTACCTACTGTGTTATCTCTGCTCAGGCTATTCCTCCATGTTCTTTTCTCCCTCGTTGTTATCTACTTCCTCCTTCTCACCACTGCTGTCTGCCTCTACCACATCCTGCAGCAGTTCATAGTTGTGACATGTACATTCTCAACTGTCCCATGGGCAGTTTTTCTTCAGCCTTGTGTTATTTTTCAGTCTCTTCCTCTGAACCTTTACTCCTTGTGTGGCAAATCTCGAGTCCTTTCACACACAGTGATATTGCAGATCGACTTGCCAGCTTGTGATTTGGAGGGCATCTCTTTATCCATGATTGTTCATACAAGCTGAAGCTGTGAAATGTTTAGCCAAAAACTGAGCCTGAGTGTAGTTCTAATTATGTTACTGATGTGGGTAGGTGGGTTGATCCAGGTCCAGGTTTACCTGCTACTGACACACTGAGACTTTTAAAAAATAAAATTTTTCATCCTGTTAACACTGTTAACACTCTCCCTCTGATTCTTCTTCTTTTTTTGTCAAAAATAATATTTTACACTGCATTAAATTACTCCCCCCCCCCCCCCTTTTTTTTTTTTCAATCATCTTCTTTTTCACCTTCAGGGCAGTTGGTCCTTTCTCCCCTCACACTCTAATCACAGCTTTACTCCACTTCATACAGTTTAAATTGCAATAATCAATATTTCCTTAAAAGCCAGTCATTTTATTTGGCAAAACACTTCAGCAACTAATCCAATCAGCTAGGCCAGGGGTCAGCAACCTTTAGCGCCATTTGGACCTGGTTTCCACGCAAAAGAAAACACTGGGAGCTGCAAATACTTTTTGACATCTAAAATGAAGATAAAAAAAAACAATATATACAGTGTTACCTTTATGCTTTATGTAAACAACTAAGGTGTGTTGCTTAAATCCATGAAGTGCTACAGAGAAAATTACATTTTATTTATGTAATAACACATTTTGAACTCTTAAAGAAATATAACAAAAGGAAAGACACCCAGCTGAACTAAAATGATCCAGCAAACAAAAGCTGTTGTGAGCCGCCACCCTCATATCGCCTTTGGGTTTTTGGAGCCTTGACCCGACTTTTAAAAAAATAATTGGGGAAAAAAAGCACTAAGCTGCTGAAAAATGAAAAATAGATATTTGCAAAATTCTGCCTAAATATGTATTTTACCTGGTTAATGTGTGTGGCGGGGCGTGGTCTGCAGCGCCGCTACAGGGGAGGCGGACGCACCTGAGCGGCACCTGCAATCGCGCCTCGCTGCCTTAACGTCTGCGCTCTCTCTGCTGTTGTGTTGGTGTGTGTCGGGCTGTGCGCTTTAACACCGGCTGTATGCGTACAGCAACCGTGTGTGAAAAGTGGTCAATAGAGAGATGCTGAAAAGCATGTTCATGCAAACATCGTCGGGTCTGCCGTGATATGTTTACAACGGGACTTCTGCTCCTGAACCTCTGCGCACAGCGTCTGCAAATCGGGGCTGTACGAAGTCACTTTCATCTTTACGCAGGACTGTAAGCTGTCATCTGTGAGGTGTGAGCGTGTTTGTTTTTAACATAGTTCACGGTGGAGCTGCTGACATAATGTGGATCCGAAGATCTAGAATTGTCTTACCTGGGGTTGAAAGTCTCGATAAATGCACGGCGTTTCGCAGGGTATATCGGCTTCCGCAAGTGTGACGCTTATTTTGAGCGATCAAAAAAAAAATAGAATATAATTTTATATTTATATTTCAATATCACAATAATCTTCCAATTTAGAACTACAAGTTAAAAAATAACTAACATAAATAAAATACACTTCAGCTAATTACTTAAAAAAAATGTATTTTCCCAAACCACCACTAAAAGGACTAAAGATAAAGAGCCGCATGCGACTCCGGAGCTAGGCACTGCTTCAGTTTCCACAGCCAGACAGTTTGTTGACACTGTGCAGTGTCTGCTGTCTTCTGCCTTAGCTGAGACACCGTTAATATCTACCAGCAACTTTAAATCTCCACACAATATCACATTCCAGGCTTCAGTTGATCTCACACATGCTTACAGATACAGTTGTTGTCTAAGTAACCTAAGAATTTGCATGGGTCAGCACCCAGGTTGCTGTAAAAACGGGATATTAAACCCTTCTTAAGCTGATGGTTTATTGCTATGTCCTCTAATGAGTTTAGAGTAGGCAATGTTAGGGATTTTTGAGTTTTTGAAATGAAGCTTCTGATTTGAAGAAATTTGAAAAAATGTTTGGTTGGAATACCAAATTTCTGTGTCAAGCCATTAAAACATAGTAGGGTGTCCTTGTCAAATAGGTCTGCAACTTTGCACAGGTCTCTGACGGCCCACATTTTAAAGCCCAAATCTTTCCAACCGGATTTAAAGGCCCTATTGCCCCAGATAGGTGAGAATTGGGATAGTGCAGGTGTTTCATCTTTAAACTTGAGTGCGTCGAACCAGACACGGATGGTATTTTTAACAAAGAGGTTTGATGTATCTTTTATCAGATCTTTATACTTTGCGGAGTACAGTTAAGTGCTGAGCGGTAAGGGGGTAGTGCTTGTCCTTTCTAAAGTTACCCAGGGTAAGGTTGTCGTTGAAAACCAGCATGAGGCCGCAGAAAGCTGGGCAGCCCAGTAGTGCCGTTTGAGGTTTGGAACACACAGACCTCCCCTGTCATACGGGAGATATAGTAGCGAAAGGCGCAGTCTGGCTCGTCTATTATTCCAAATGAATTTAATGAATATTGTTTTTGCCTTTGTGAAGAAGTCATCTGGAGGGCTGAGAGGAATGACTTGGAAGAGATATAGAAATTTTGGAAGAACGTTCATCTTGAGAATATTTCCGCGTCCAATCAGAGATTGGCAGCATAGACCATCTATTGATTAAGTCAACAAGAGAGTTGATTGTAGGAGAGTAATTTGCATGTACCAAATCATTAATTTTTGAAGTGATTTTTATACCTAGATTGGTAAGACTGTCTCTGGCAACTTGAAACATTGTTTGAATAGGTGGTTTAATTCTTTCAGAATGTTTAAAGAAGAGGATGGCCGACTTGGATTTATTAATTTTATAACCGGAAATATTGCCAAAGGAGTTAATTGTTTTGATTAGGTGGGGAATTGAGCTCTTTAATTTGGACAGCATTAAGATAATGTCGTCCGCGAATAATCCAATTTTGGACTCAATATTATTTGTTCTAATGCCAGAGATATTTTGATTGCTCCTTATCGCAATAACCAATGGTTCAATTGCTAGGACGAAAAGAAGAGGCGAAAGGGGGCAGCCTTGACGTGTACCTCTACCTAGATAGAATGGTCTAGATATGATGTTGTTAGTTCTAACTGAGGCTATAGGTTTATTATATAATATTTTGACCCAGGTCATGAAGTAACTGCCAAAGCCAAATTGAGGCAGTACCTTATAGAGATAACTATCTCTATAAGGTACTGCCTCAATTTGGCTAATAATGTTCGACCCTATCGAAAGCTTTTTCTGCGTCCAAGGAGAGCAGAGCCATGTCTGGATGTTCTGAATTTGAGTAAAGTACATTCAGTACTCTGCAAATACCATGCTGCACTTGCCGGCCTTTTACAAAACCATTCTGGTCAGTATCAGCGAGAAGATGAAGGTATCGTTCAAGTCTGTTTGCCAGTACTTTACTTATTATCTTGGCTTCAGAGTTTATTAATGAGATTGGTCTATAAGATTCACATTTTGTAGGCGGTTTCCCAGGCTTAGGGAATACCATTATGAGTGCATTACGCAAGGAGGGGGGAAGCTCTTTTAAATCATAACTTTCCGTTAGCATGTCGTACAGAGGGCGTACTAATTTGTCTTTAAATATTTTGAAAAGGTCTAGTGGGATTCCATCTGGGCTGGGAGTTTTTCCCATTTTTAATTTATCAATTGCAATCGACAGTTCACTCATTGTTACGATTTGGGGTTGGCAGTGTATTGTTTTAGGCGTTTTGTTTTGGCGTGACTGTTATGTGTTTCCTGTTTTACTTTGAAAGTCTGTGTTATCTTAGTGTGTTCAATTTACTTGTCCCTGTCTCGTCAGTGTAAGCGTTGCCCCAGCTGTGTTTCCCTCTTGTTGTCCATTTCCTGATTGCTCCCTCTAGGTATTTAAACCCTGTGTTTCAGTATGTCATGGTCGCGATCTTCCTCCCCGTTGTAATTAGTTTGGTGTTTTGATGTAAATAAATATCATATTTTGCTTTAATGAAAATAGTTGTCGATACTTTCGTTTGGGATTTTTTTTTTTTTGTGGAAGCCTGTATTAGTCTTTTTTATGGGTTCGCCCTCCTTAAGAGCAGTGAGCTTGGGGGCCTTTTCCCCTTATTTTTATTTTTCCTGTGTTGCACGCCGGTTGCCTAGGCCGGGGTGTAACACATAGATAACTGAGAGTCTAATTCACATCGAGCTTCTTCAGAGAGTGAAGGGGTGCTTATTGAGTCAAAGAAGGATTCTAGTGACTCTTGAGTCGCATCTCCTGTTGAGGTATATAGTTGTGAGTAGTAGAGTTCAAAGAGTTCATTTATTCTGTGAGGATCTGTGGTGTTTTCGTCTGCAGTTCTAATTTCATTTATTGTTTGTTCGTTCAGTAGCGTTTTTATGCGCCATGCCAAAAGTTTTCCTGCCTTCTCCCCCTGGTCATAGTAGGTCTGTCTCAGTCTAAATAGTCCTGCTGAGGCTTTCTCAGTAGTTAATTTATCATATTTTACTCTTAATCTTAAAAGTTTTTGTTGTTTTTCTTTAGAGTCATTTAGGTTTATCTCGAGTTCCACTTCTTTTATTTGACCTTCGAGGTCCAACATCTCAGTATAATTTTTATTTGCTTTGTTTTTGGTGTAGCTTATCATCTGCCCACGTATAAAAACCTTAAAGGCTTCCCATCTTACTGAGGCTGTAGTTTCGGATTTATTAAAGTAAAAATAGTCATCAATATTTTTGCCTACATATTCCAAGAATTTTTATTATGCACCCAGTGTGGTTTTAAACGCTAAACAGGATTACGTCTAAAAGCTATTGTAACTGAAAAGTTAAGCGTGGTTAATGAGTGGTCAGATATAAGCACACTTTTATATGAACAGCTGTTAATTCTGGGGATAAGAGAGTTTGAAATAAGAAAATAATCTATGCGACTGCGGCTATTATGACTGGCTGAATAACAGGAGTATTCTCTCCCTGTTGGATTTTTTAATTTCCATATATCTTTAAGGTTCAATTCAGACATAAAGTGTTGTATGGCTTGTCTAGATTTTGGATGGGAAGAGTCTAAACCTGATGATCTATCAAGCTTAGGCTCTAGGGTACAATTAAAGTCCCCCCCAACAATTATCTCACTGTGGAGGGCTGCAATAGAGAGGAATAGATTGTTATAAAAGCTGGAGTTGTCGATATTGGGGCCATATAAATTAAAATTAAGTCTTGGTTCAGCACGGAGCATTGTAGGATGATGAATCTCCCTGCAGGGTCCAAGATATTTTTTTTAATACACATGGGCACTTATTTATGAATGAGTGTTGCCACTCCTCTAGCATGTGTTGAGAAGTGGCTAGAGAAAACCTGACCTGGCCATTTCCTCCTTATCCGGGCAATTTCACTCGCAAGTGTGTTTCTTGAATAAAGACTATCTTTGGGTGATATTGTTTAATTCTATCCATTACTCTTTTCAGTTTAATACATTTCCTAAGGCCTCTTACATTCCAGGAAATTAGTTCAATATTTGAATAACTACTCATACAGTTTGTGCCCTTAGTAACCTGAACCTGACTACATCTCGTCTCCCCTGTCGGAACTCACAAATTATTATTTCAAGAGCACTGCACTTTAAAGACAAACTCTTATAAACAAAAAAACAAAACAACCCAGAGACCTCCCATCAGTGTAGATCTCAAAACTTCCCTCCCCAAAGTCATTGCAGCTTGGTTATGCATCAGATCCACGAAAAGGAGCTGATAAAGCGTCCTAGTATTGATTTGAAGCTTCAAACTTAGATCCGACCGTTTTTGGGTTTTTTTTGTTTGTTTGTTTTTGTCCCGTTTGGATCTGTATTAACCGTATTAACTGAAGAAGTGGCCACATAATGTAAATGAATGAAAAGATTTAAACATAACATATCTAAGGCCATCTATATCATTCCTGTAAACCAAAGCCACTGTAAGTCCGAGCTGAAATTGTTCATCAGAATTACACATTTTAGATATGATAGTGTTTTGGAGTGGGCGTGAATTTATCCCTCGTTTTGTTGCCGGACTCTTCGTATGAAATCTTCCACCTCCACTGGTGTGTGGAAGAGGAGCCTGTTGCCGTGGTGGAAAATCCTCATTTTTGCTGGAAAGATCAGTCCGAAATTTATGTGCATTTCACGGAGTTGTTGTTTTACCTGGTTGTATTGTTTCTGCTGTTTCTGGACCTCCGTCGACAGTTCAGGGAAAAACATCACGTGATGTCCGTTGTGCGTTATTTTTCCCTTCAGACGTGCCGCTCTCATCACCCTCAACTTGTCTTGATAATTCAAGAACTTCATGATGATCACACGGGGTGGGCCATTTGGGGTATTTCAGCCTTGTCTCAAAACGTCAAGTAGCCAGGTACAAACCTGGCTACTTGACATTTTGGGACGGGAAAATATTGTGATTTCTCCTTGTTCAGTATTCTCGGGTAATCCGACGAGTCTCGGATTGGATCTCCGGCTTCTATTTTCGAGGTCGTCCACTTTTAGCAGGAGTTCCTGAAGTTTCTTTTGAAGGGAAGCCTCTTTACTTGTGAGGGAAGAGACGTCGTCTTCAACTTTGCTAATGCGAGTTTCTGCTGAGGTAAGCCTCTCTGAAAACACTCCAATTGCGTCTTTTATTTCTTGGTTTGATGTTATAACTTCTTGCAGTTGAGCAGTGAAGTGTATTTTCAGCGACGGAATTGCGGCCAAAACACTCGTCTCAGTCTGTTGGGCGCTAGCACAAGCTCCTTCCATCTTCTCGGTTTCAAGTTCGTTGCTAGCATCGTCGTCTGATCCATCCTTTCCGGCTGTTTTAGATTTAAACCTATGTTTAGTCGGCATCCTAGTTGTTTAGATCAGAGCAGAAGCTTAGGTCGGAGAGGAAGCCACTAAAAGGTTGACTTTTAACCGCTGTTTAGGCGTACTTAAAGGATGTTAACGTCGGAGCTCGAAGTCTTGCTGCCGTTCAGGTGGACGCCATAACCCCCCTGGGTGTTTTCTTGTTTGTTTGTTTGTTTGTTTATTTGTTTTTTGTGTACAACTTGAACACTAAAGTGGCCCTCAAATGAAATGACAGTGGCAGCAGCGGCCCACAGCTCATTTGAGTTTGAGACCTCTGATGTAGAGGGTGAAGATAACAGTAGTCCCAGTGGTAATCGGAGTTCTCCGTACACTGACTCTTAAGGTAAGCGAGTGGCTCCAGCAGAATCCATGGACAACATCCGGGATCTCTGTACATTTGAGTGCAGTCCTAGGAACAGCTAAGTTACTGCACGGGACCCTCAAGATCCCAGGCCTCTGGTAGGGGACCCATATTGAAGGATAAAGACCACCTGCAGGGGAAAGAAGGGAATTTTGTGTGTATATATATATATATATATATTAGGGGTGCAACGATACACAAAATTCACGGTTCGGTTCGGTTCGATACTTTGGTGTCACGGTTCGATATTTTTTCGATACAAAAAAATGTTCATGCATTTTTAATTTGTCATTTATTAAAATTATAAATATATATTTTAACTCAAAAGTACAGTTTTTAAATTTAACCCTAACCCTTGTGCGTGTTTTTTATTTTGACAGCGAATGCGCACCTGCGGACCACTTATGTGCAGCCCTGGTTATTTAGCTCATCATATTGCAGCCACAGAAATTCTTTTGTCCATGAAACCATAAAGCTGCACTTTCTTTTTGCCTTATAGTCTCATTTGTCATAACTTCTCCGTTTTGTGGTAAGCTTTTCTTTGGCTGTCACTTCTTCACCCTGACCTGTCTTATTTGGCTCAGCAGAACTAAAATATATATCCTGCTGCTTTTACACACGGACTCACATAAGCTCAGCGATTCTCTGCGCGATCAACCTCTCACATGTTTAAGCTTGCTGCGGGAGATTTCACTTGTCATGTTTGCATAGTAAGCTAACGATTAATAAGACGATGTCAGAGGAATTGGTGCACAAATTATCATCACTCACAGATCAGTGCTGTCGCTCTCTATACACAGTTCGCACGATTGCAAAGTGAAAGCAAAAAAAACAAGCGCAAATTCAAACGCGATTTCAATATGTCACATATTGACAGTGTCTCACCAATGCCAATGACATAATTACCCAGCTACATTTCCGAAAGAATGCAAAAGCATTGACATATATTTTTCCTACAATAGCCCGACGGGCAGGGAAGAGATAGATTTTGGTAGCCCGACTGAAAAAATCTCTAGCCCCGGGACGTCGGGCTAGCGATATTGCAAGCCCTGTATCTGATTGAGGAATCACTCATCTTTGGAAAAGAGAGTTTATTACAGAGAAATGGCTCTTTCCAAAATAAAAGCTATACTATCCGCTTCTTCTGGGCTATATTCTCAGCAGCATAAGGAGAATCATGTGCTAACAGCTGTCTAAATGACTCGGCTAAAGTTAGTAGCATGCTTGTTGTTTTTGTCTTTGCACTAGGATGATGTCGGCGTAAATGTGCAGTCATATTCGTTGTGTTCCCACTAGTGCTTTCAGGTTAATCTCGTTGAAATGACCTTAACGCCACAACACGGCAAATCTCTGTTAACGAGCTACCGCCGATCGCTCTGTGCATGGGGCTAGATGGCCAACATGTTAACGAGCTAACTGCGCTAACACACTAGTTCACACCAATGTAATTGAGCATTGCGTGGCACATCCAACATACTGTTTTACTTTAGTCCATGACTCGCTTACCTTCAGGGTCATATGTCACATGAAAACCAAAATAATTCCAAACGCCAGATCTGAATGAGGTTCAATTTGCCTGTTGCAAGGAGAGCTTAACTTCTGTCTCGCTAGCTTGCCCTGCGCTCTTCCTTCTGACGATGCTGTCTGTGTTGAACGCTCAGTGGATCTGCGCTCGACAGTGCAGCCTAGGCGGAGTAGTCGAACACAGATTCACTGAGCGCTCAACACAGACAGCATTGTCAGAAGGAAAATTGATAAAATAAATTACAAATGTTGTATTGTTCGATACATATGCGTACCGAACCGAAAGCACTGTATCGAACGGTTCAATATCGATACGAATATCGTTGCACCCCTAATATATATATATATATATATATTAGGGGTGCAACGATACACAAAATTCACGGTTCGGTTCGGTTCGATACTTTGGTGTCACGGTTCGATATTTTTTCGATACAAAAAAAATGTTCATGCCTTTTTAATTTGTCATTTATTAAAATTATAAATATATATTTTAACTCAAAAGTACAGTTTTTAAATTTAACCCTAACCCTTGTGCGTGCTTTTTATTTTGACAGCGAATGCGCACCTGCGGACCACTTATGTGCAGCCCTGGTTATTTAGCTCGTCATATTGCAGCCACAGAAATTCTTTTGTCCATGAAACCATAAAGCTGCACTTTCTTTTTGCCTTATAGTCTGATTTGTCATAACTTCTCCGTTTTGTGGTAAGCTTTTCTTTGGCTGTCACTTCTTCACCCTGACCTGTCTTATTTGGCTCAGCAGAACTAAAATATATATCTGTCTGTGAAGGTTCTCAGTCATCCAGGTCATCGTAGTCAAATATATATCCTGCTGCTTTTACACACGGACTCACATAAGCTCAGCGATTCTCTGCGCGATCAACCTCTCACATGTTTAAGCTGCGGGAGATTTCACTTGTCATGTTTGCATAGTAAGCTAACGATTAATAAGACGATGTCAGAGGAATTGGTGCACAAATTATCATCACTCACAGATCAGTGCTGTCGCTCTCTATACACAGTTCGCACGATTGCAAAGTGAAAGCAAAAAAAACAAGCGCAAATTCAAACGCGATTTCAATATGTCACATATTGACAGTGTCTCACCAATGCCAATGACATAATTACCCAGCTACATTTCCGAAAGAATGCAAAAGCATTGACATATATTTTTCCTACAATAGCCCGACGGGCAGGGAAGAGATAGATTTTGGTAGCCCGACTGAAAAGATCGCTAGCTCCGGGACATCGGGCTAGCGATATTGCGAGCCCTGTATCTGATTGAGGAATCACTCATCTTTGGAAAAGAGAGTTTATTACAGAGAAATGGCTCTTTCCAAAATAAAAGCTATACTATCCGCTTCTTCTGGGCTATATTCTCAGCAGCATAAGGAGAATCATGTGCTAACAGCTGTCTAAATGACTCGGCTAAAGTTAGTAGCATGCTTGTTGTTTTTGTATTTGCACTAGGATGATGTCGGCGTAAATGTGCAGTCATATTCGTTGTGTTCCCACTAGTGCTTTCAGGTTAATCTCGTTGAAATGACCTTAACGCCACAACACGGCAAATCTCCGTTAACGAGCTACCGCCGATCGCCCCGTGCATGGGGCTAGATGGCCAACATGTTAACGAGCTAACTGCGCTAACACACTAGCTCCCACCCATGTAATTGAGCATTGCGTGGCACATCCAACATACTGTTTTACTTTAGTCCATGACTCGCTTACCTTCAGGGTCATACGTCACATGAAAACCAAAATAATTCCAAACGCCAGATCTGAATGAGGGTGGGGGAGGTCCATGTTGCAAGGAGAGCTTAACTTCTGTCTCGCTAGCTTGCCCTGCGCTCTTCCTTCTGACGATGCTGTCTGTGTTGAGCGCTCAGTGAATCTGCGTTCGACTACTCCGCCTAGGCTGCACTGTCGAGCCTAGGCGGAGTAGTCGAACGCAGATTCACTGAGCGCTCAACACAGACAGCATCGTCAGAAGGAAAGTTGATAAAATAAATTAAAAATTTTGTATTGTTCGATACATATGCGTACCGAACCGAAAGCACTGTATCGAACGGTTCAATATCGATACGAATATCATTGCACCCCTAATATATATATATATATATATATATATATATATATATATAACCATCATGGAAGGGCAGGCCCCTGCACGGTATGTACCACCGGCAGATAGAGGAGGTGGCTGATATCCAGAAATCCTACCAGTGGCTGGACAAAGCTGGACTGAAAGACAGCACAGAGGCACTAATCATGGCAGCACAAGAACAAGCTCTGAGTACAAGATCCATAGAGGCTGGGGTCTATCACACCAGGCAAGACCCCAGGTGCAGGCTGTGTAAAGATGCCCCAGAGACAATCCAGCACATAACAGCAGGGTGCAAGATGCTAGCAGGCAGGGCATACATGGAACGCCATAACCAAGTGGCCGGCATAGTGTACAGGAACATCTGTGCCGAGTATAACCTGGAAGTCCTGAGGTCAAAATGGGAGATGCCCCCAAGGGTGGTGGAGAATGACCGAGCTAAGATCCTGTGGGACTTCCAGATACAGACGGACAAAATGGTGGTGGCTAACCAACCGGACATAGTGGTGGTAGACAAACAGAAGAAGACGGCCGTAGTGATCGATGTAGCGGTTCCGAATGACAGCAATATCAGGAAGAAGGAACATGAGAAGCTGGAGAAATACCAAGGGCTCAGAGAAGAGCTCGCGAGGATGTGGAGGGTGAAGGTAACGGTGGTCCCCGTGGTAATCGGAGCACTAGGTGCAGTGACTCCCAAGCTAGGCGAGTGGCTCCAGCAGATCCCGGGAATAACATCGGAGATCTCTGTCCAGAAGAGCGCAGTCCTGGGAACAGCTAAGATACTGCGCAGGACCCTCAAGCTCCCAGGCCTCTGGTAGAGGACCCGAGCTTGAAGGATAAACCGCCCGCAGGGGTGCGCTGGGTGTTTTTTTTATATACACATATACATATATTTATATGTGTACACACTACCATTCAAAAGTTTTAGAACACACCAATTTTTCTAGTTATTCATTGCAATTCAAAAGTCCAATGAAGAGCATGAAATGGTACAAAGGTAATCGATGAACTGCCAGAGTTTGCAAAGAAAGTCAAGGCGTCAGTGAGTACTGAGGGCAACCTCTGACAGGAAGAGGTCTGGCAGACCCAAAGCCACAACTGACTCAGAGGACAAGTTTCTGAACATTAACAGTTGTATGATAGGTGGCTCACAGGACAACAGCTTCAAGCACAGCTTAATAGTGGTCATAGTAAGCAAGTCTCAGTTTCAAATGTGAAGAGAAGGTTTCGAGGTGCAGGTGTGACAGAACGAGTTGCAGCAAGGAAGCCATTGCTAGGATTGCATCAGAATAAGGCAAAGAGCCATGCGTAAAAGCTTTGCCAAGAACTACCTCAGGAAAAAAGAACAAGATGGTAAGCTTGAAAACATGGAGTGTCCAGCACAGTCTCCAGACTTAAACCCCATCAAGCTGTTTTGGATGAACTGGACAGCAGAGTGAAAGCAAAGTAACCAAGGGCAACACATTTATGGGAACTTCTGCAAAAGATAGGAAAAGAGGTGTTCAGCTGTTTTATCTGCCAAAGGTGGCTACTTGCATGAGTCAAAAGTTTAGAATACAATAAGTTTAGGTCTATATATTGATTCCATGATTTCTTTTCTAACTCCAATTTCTTATTTGTACTATACTGTCATTTCAGAGTGCAATGAGACATCAAACTGCATTATTTTCAATAAAAAACTGGAAAAATTGGGGTTTTCTAAAACTATTGACCGGTATTCATATATAACATTATACACGACATCATATATAAATGAATTCTGCTCTCTACCAGAAAATCCTGACGGAGAGTGTCCAGCCATCAGTTTGAGCCCTGAAGGTCAAGCACACTTGGATTATGCAGTAGGAATATGACGAGAAACACACCAATCCACCCCTGAATGGCTCAGAAAAAAATAAGTAAGCAATGATGTTGTTGTTTGTTTTGTTTTTTACTGTGGTGCATAAGTGTCTTCCACTCCTTGATGCTCTCCTTGATGGTAATATTGGATGCTGGGTGCTTTGCATTGCTGAGACAGGCTAAAACATTTATCTGTTGTTGTCACACTTCTGAAACAACATCTGCAATGTTGTTTCCAATTTCTGATTCTGTGGCTGTGATGATTTTGAGTAGCAAACATTTTCTCAGCATGACAGAAAGCTTCAAGGTTTTTGTAAGGATGCCTCCCTCTGCTTGAGTGAGCTGTCTGTCAGACAAATTTTTCCCCTACTTGTCTACATTCTTTTTGTGTGTCTGATATCGATCCCTCTATTAGCAGTTTAGCCCTATTACGCCCTTCGTATCATATTTTGATACATGGGTTTCTGAGACCTCTATCTCATCAACATGATCAATACTTGCCATAATTTCAAAATGTTATGGAAAAATTATTATTTTTGCCTAAAATTAACATTGTTGTTAACAAAAACACAATATAAATTTTTGTTGAATCTGCTCCTCTTTTGATTTTAAAGTATCAAGTAAAATTTGTCTCACATGTTTGTTTATCAGTTGACCTAAGGCATAGCAGCAGATCTGTGCCTTCTGGAAGATATTAGTAGCTTGGAAGCTCTTAACAGATTATCTCATTACAGACTTTTAGAAGTTCTTTGACTTACATTAGATTTTAGAGTTTAATTACAAATTTCATTGCAGTCAATACTTCTTTAGTCTGACAACTAAGAAGGGGTTAGTCAGTACTGCATTGCTGTTTGGTTTTCCAAGCTGTAGAGTCAAGTCTCAATTCGGTTGTCTAAGAAGCTTGGAAAGAAAAGCGTCTGGACTTCTTTAAGTTGCTTGAAGACGTTCACCTCTCATCCGAGAAGCTTCTTCAGTTCTAAGGGCCAAATGGTGGAGAGTCCCAGATTTAAACCCAGTGGGAGTTTTCCCCCAAAGAGGGACAAAGGACCCCCTGATGATTCTCTACCTAATCACATGAGCCAAGGTGTGAAAACGGGTGTGGGTCACAATCAGCCAGGGTTTCGGGTGAGCTCATTGTGAAGCCTGGCCCCACCCTATCATGTGATTTCCTGAGGTCAGATGGCCCAGGGTGTGAGTGGGCGTTAAGGCGTCTGGGAAGGGATCTCAAAACTGGATTATAGATGTCAAACAGTTGGTGTTGTAATCCACCGCCTCTGTTCAAAGATGGTCGCTCACAGTGGACATAAATGGCTTCTTTCCCTCCTCTTTCAAACCATCTGTCCTCTCTGTCCAAAATGTGAACATTGGCATCCTCGAAAGAGTGTCCTTTATCCTTAAGATGCAGATGGACTGCTGAGTCTTGTCCCATGGAGCGACATCATATATAAATGATCTCAATTGGTGCATCATATCTTTATTCTCTTCCCCCTCCTGCCCCCCCCCCCCCCCCTCTTTCTTAAATAGATAACTATCATATCTGATATCATATCTCACAGTACAATAATATTGAATGGGTTGCATTGTTGTATTTTGTCATGTTTCTCAGGTCTTTGTCTGAATTTCTACGAACATTATTGCTAAGGATTGTCTTATTGCATTGGAGTCACACTGGGTTAAATATGTACACTTGGGTTTTAGGGGGTATTTATTATTTTCTTCTTTTTTTTGGGGGGGTTGTATGGAAGCCCCAAACGCAATTTCATTGTTCTTGACAATGACAATAAATAAATAAATACAAATACAATTCAGTTGTTTCTTCATGGGTGCATCCAATAGTAATAGTCAGTAACAGTATGTGGGCTGTGTTAGTTCTGCTATATTAGAGCATTCCACTGATGGAGGAGAAGGAATTGGTGGGTTTCTTCTCTGTTAGATGGAAAGAGTGGGTTCTTGGCAGCTTACCACCTCCTAGGCCAATTAAGGAGGAGAAGGAATTGGTGGGTTTCTTCTCTGATAGATGGAAAGAGTGGGTTCTTGGCAGCTTGCCACCTCCTAGGCCAATTAAGTAATCCAGCTTCCAACTCCAGGGAGTTTTTAAAACTTCCATCCATCCAATCATCTTCTTCCACTTATCCGGGGCCAGGTCGTGGAGGCAGCAGCCCAAGTAGAGAAGCCCAGACCTCCCTCTCCCCAGTCACCTCCTCCAGCTTGTCCGGGGGAACACCAAGGCATTCCCATGCCAGCCGAGAGATATAATCTCTCCAGCATGTCCTGGGTCTGGCCCTTGGGGCTCCTCCCGATGGGACATGCCTGGAACAGCTCACCCAGGAGGGGCCCAGGAGGCATCCTTGTCAGATGCCCAAACCACCTCAACTGGCTCCTTTCGATGTGAAGGAACAGTGGCTCTACTCTGAGCCCCTCCCAGATAGCTGGGCTTCTAACCCTATCTCTAAGGGAGAGGCCAGCCACCCTTTGGAGGAAGCCCATTTCTGCCTCTCGTTCTTTCGGTCACTACCCAAAGCTCGTGACCACAGGTGAGAGTAGGGGCGTAGATCGACTGGTAAATTGAGAGCTTCGCTCACACACTCAGCTCTCTCGTCACGACAACAGACCGGTACAGTGTCCGCATCACTGCAGCCCCAGCACCAATCCATCTGTCGATCTCCCGCTCCCTCTCCTGTCACTCATGAACAAGACCCTGAGATACTTAAACTCTTCCACTTGGGGCAAGAACTTGTCTCTTAGCCCGAGTGGGCACTCCACTGTTTTTTGGCTTAGGACCATGGCCTCAGATTTGGATGTGCTGATTCTCATTACCACCTTGGCTGCGAACCATTCCAAAGTGAGATGGAGGTCATTCGACTCGACGAAGCCAGCAGAACCATATCATCCGCGAAGAACGGATGAGATTCTGAGACCACCCAAGTGAAAGCCTGCCGCCACTTGGGTGTGCCTAGAAATTCTGTCCATAAAAATTCTGAACAGAATTGGTGACAAAGGCCAGGGCTGGCGGAGCCCATCACCCACCAGGAATGAGTCCGACTTATTGCTGGCTATGCGGACCAAGCTCTTGGAACGGTTGTATAAGGACCGAATGACCTGACTCCCAGAAATCATCCCCTTATCCCCAGACTCTGCTTCCTCCACGTAAGATGTGCCAATGGGATTAAGGAACTCCTTAAGGTATTCCTTCCACCGCCCGACAATTTTCTCAGTTGAAGTCGGCAGCGCTCCACTGGCACTATGCACAGTACAAGTAGAGCACTGCTTTCCCCTCCTGAGTTGCCTCCTGAGTTGCCAGAATCTGTTCAAGTCAGTCCAAAAGTCTTTTTCCATGGCCTCTCTGAACTCCTTCTACACCTGAGTTTTTTCTTCAGCCACTGCCCGCACTGCATTCTACTTTGCCTGTCGGTACCTATCAGCTGCCTCTCAGGTCTCTCCAGCATCCTCCCCTGCCACCTGATCCAACTCACCACCAGGTGATGATCACTTGACAGCTCAGCCCCTCTCTTTACCCAAGTGGCCAGAACATATGGCTACAGGTCTGGTGATACAATTAAAAAAATCGACCATCAACCTGCAGCCCAGAGCGTCCTGGTGCCACACGTCCAGTGTTGGGAAGGTTACTTTTAAAATGTATTCCGTTACAGAATACAGAATACATGCCCCAAAATGTATTCTGTAACGTATTCCGTTACGTTACTCAATGAGAGTAACGTATTCTGAATACTTTGGATTACTTAATATATTATCGTGCTTTTTACAACAACGTGAATGTACTATTGCTGTGTGATTTATTACTATTACTGAAGGTCCGCGACTCCGAACTGTAGTAAAGGGACCTCTGACTAATACGGCGGGGTCCCTGTCGGCTCATAGCCGAAAAATAGCTTTACTTTGTTGTGTGGGTCAATTTTTCTTGCGAGAGACAGAGAGAGGTGTTGAAAAAGTTCACATGGACAAGTTCTAATGGTTGAGAAGTTTAATGTTTACCAGAGCAGCTGCTTTTTCAAGAGGACTCTTTCTTCAGCGGCCAATAAAACCTAGTTCTAAAAAGGGTTCTGGGAATACCCAGTTGGTCCATGTGCAAATTGTGAACCACTAAGGCTCTGAACTCTTCAGGGAGAACCAATTGATAGGTCACTTGGTCCTGCATCTTGCCTTATTATTTTACCTTGTTGTGTAGTTCTAAGCGATTTAACTCCCACAGCAAAAATGGGAAATCAGGGAGCTCTTTGCTGGAGGTGGGGTGAGGTGTTTCTTCCAGTACAATCTGTGCTATGACTTCTCTGATAGTTGGATCAGATCTTTGTTTATCCTTTATTTCAGGATAAGACAATGAAGAAATTGTGGGTAAGCCATGTTTGTTCTCTGAAACAAGGTTAGTGTTAGCTTTTAGTTTTCAAAATAAAAACCGGCATCACTTTAGCCAGCTCCTTATGCTATAAATTCTGCACTCAGCTTTGCAGTTCTCCAATATGTTTGAGATGCAGCCAGATGCTTCTCATTTAACATTTTCGCTTGGTTTTTCATTTTTTTCCTAACTTTTCATTTAAATCCAACTCCCCTGTATTTCTGTGTACCTGGCCTGTACAACTATAAATGCTGTGTTTGAAATGTCTGCCCCCCTCCATTCTTTCACATAAAGGTATGATCCCAGTCACATGGCCATATGGCTGAGAGCTCATCCCAGTGATCTAAACCGACACTCAATGTAACCGAGCATTTTGAAATGAGGAACACCAATTCAGGCTGGATACTAGATTTGACTTCTGGAAAGCCCTTGATTAACAAAAGCAATAACTCTAAGCTGACCTTTGATACAATACTCATCAATATATCACTTGACTGTTAAAGCTATTAAATCAGCTTTTCTGTCAAACATAATTTCTAGCAACAGTCACCAGCCCCGAGTTCTTTTTAATATTTTGAATTGTTTGTTTAACCCCTGTGGTGCTGTTCATGTGAACATCCTCTGCACTTTGTGAGAACTTTCTGGGATTTGTGGAGAGTTTCAGTCTAACCGCTGCCTTTGACACAGTTGATTATAACATTCTTTTATCAAGACACAAACATGCTGTTGGTTTTAAAGGTACAGTTTTATTACAGTTTAAATCCTGTCAGAGAGGTCTTTTTCTGTTGCAACTGGGGAGTACTCCTCTTCTTCTGTCCCTATTAGTTGTGATGTACCACAGGGGTCTGTTGTGGTCCGCTATGTTATCTTTACACATGCTGCCTTTGGGAACGATTTTCAGGAAATATAATATTCCCTCTCACTGTTATGCTATTGATATCCAAATTTACTTCCTGATGAAATGGGATGCCTCTGTCACACTGCAGCCTCTGTTTATCTGTCTACATGACAGTTAAACCCTAAATGAAAACAAGACTGAAATTATTGTTTTCGGAAATCATAGCTCTTTGGATGAAGCAGCATATACCCTATGGCCAAAAAGATCGAACCTAAGAACTCCAGTGCGCTTGTCTGTATTAAAGTAATTAAGGTGCAGTTATTTCATCATTCACTCCAGTGTAAACACAAACTGTTAAAAGCTACAGAAAATCAAGCACATTTTATACATTATTATTTAAGAAGAACCACTGAGTTCAAATTACAGGCCCTTTAGGCTGTAAATCAAATCAGTTATTGTGGTAGAATTCATTTAGTTTCATGAAGGAAATTTCTTTTGTGTACATTTACATGTAGTGTTTTTATTTTTGGTTGAATTGTGCTGCAAAGAAAATTTTAATTTTAACTGGCAATTCCCTTAAAAAAATTTTCCTGTACTGTATTTCAGTGTTATGTCGTTTTTATGTGTCTCTTACTGTGAAAACTAGAAAGCAGCATGTTGTCATTGCCGTTGGTTATTAATATTAACTTCCTGTTGACTCACACATTTAGGTATTTATATAAGCAGGTACTGATGTTAAGTTTATGTGTGTTTTGTTTTTTATCTGTGTTCTAAACATTGTTCTCTAAACTTGTGTTTTTTATAACTTAATACAAGTGTCTATTCTGTATAATACTCTTTGAGTAACATTTGAGAATTTGCTACAATAGTGGGAGTGGCAAAATCTACCCTTTGGTACATCCTGAAAAAAAAAGAAAGAAAGTATTGGTGAATGCAAAAAGACCTGAATGTCCACAGAAGACAACAGTTGTGCATGCTCGCAGAATAATTTCCATGGTGACGAGAAACCCCTTTATAACAGTCAACCAAGTGAACAACACTCTCCAGGAGGTACGCACACCAATATCCACCTACCATAAAGAGAAGACTCCAACAAAGTAAAAACAGAGGGTTCACTGCAAAGCGCAAGCCACTCATAATTTAAAAAAAAAAAGCCAGCACAGTTGTGGAAAAACATTCTTTGGAAAGATGAAATCAAGATCAACTTCTACCAAAAGGAAAAAAGTATGGAGACATGGAACAGCTCATGATCTAAGGCATACCACATCATCTGTAAAACAAGGTGGAGCCAGGGTAAGGCTTGGGCATGCATGGCTACCAGTGGAAGTGGGACACTCGTGTTTATTGATGATGTGACACAGGACAGCAATTCCAGCTAAATGCATTTAAATTGTTTGGGTGGCCTTTCATACAGAAGGACAATGACCTAAAACATAACCCAGCCACCCAGGAGTTTCTTAAAGCAAAGAAGTGCAATATTCTTGAAAGGCCAAGTCAGTCACCTGATCTTTACCCAAATGTGCATTCATTTTACTTCAGGACTAAAATTTGGAAAGAAAGACCGACAAACCAACAGCAACTGAAAGCCGCGGCAGTAGAGGTCTGGCAGAGCATGGAAAAGGAGGAAATCTGGTGATGTCAGGCTTTCATTGGTAGCAAAGGGTTTTCAACCAAGTATCAGAATTGAACATTTTATTTTTTTTAGTCATTTAATTTGTCCAGTTACCTTTGAGTTCCTGAAATGAAGGGATTGTGTTAAAAAAATACTTGAAGTTTTCACATGTCTGTGAGAACCTTCACAGACATTTTACACTTCAACTGCATCTGAGTTGTTTCACTTAAAATTCATTGTAATGTACAGAACCAAAATTAGAAAAAAGTTGTATCTGTTGAAATATTTGTGGACCTAACTGTGTTTGTTTTGCAGGTAAAGGTGATGTGTTTGGTGACGTGTTCTGGAAGGAGATGACACTGGCTCAGTCCTGCGCTAATGTCCGAGCATTGACCTACTGTGACCTCCATATAATCAAAAGAGATGCGCTGCAAAAAGTTCTGGAGTTTTACGCCAACTTTGCAAACCACTTTGCCAAGAACCTGGTGCTTACTTACAACCTGAGGAAGAGGGTGAGTTTGCTTTACTGATGTATATTTAGTATCTATTACATGTATTTTAAGTCATGCCAAAAAAAACCTTTTCACGGGACTTTATACAGTCCTAAGAAAAATTTAATTTACCACGTGATTCAGTACATTGTAAAAGCACCTTAAGCAGCAATAACTGTATGTGAAATTAAAACTCTCACATCATTTTGGATGAATTTCAGGCCTTCTTTACAGCAGTGGTTCTTAAACTGTGGTACTTGAGTTCCCTCTAGTGGTATACAGGAAATCTCTCAAAACAATTTCCAAATTAATAATATACTGTGGTGGGGTGAAGCGTCTTTACTATAAAAAGCCCACGTAGAGGTTGAGCTAGCTATTCCACCCCAAAAAGAAGAAGGGAGAACTCCTTTTGTGAGATACTCACTGCATTACATGATGCTTCAGAGCCTTAATGACCAAGCACATGAACTCACTCATGGTATAAACATCTATTTCCATCGAACAATAACTGCCAGTAAATTTACACTGTAAAATTAACAGGTACAGTTAAGATTCACGTAACAATAACAGATGTAAATAACACAGTTTCCTCATCTTCCTCATCAACACATGTTCCTAAGGCATGATCGGAGATAACTAGCCACTCCCAACAAGCCACAATACCATGTTCTGATTGAGAGATTTCTGAAAAATGAAAACGTACAGCACTGCTATCACTTCCGACATAAATGAAGACAGAAAACTAAACAGAAGTGACATTTGTAGGGTTACTGATGTTGGGCTTTGTTCCCCTTTTGTTAAAAACGCAACACACAAAAATACTGCAAAAGGAAACGGTTGCCTTATATACAAAGTGTATAAACTCCAAATGCACATTTCACTTAAAAATTAAGATGTGAAAATGTGAACAAATCAACTGTTAGAGATATTCTTCTCCTGTTGACCCCCCCCCAAAAGAAATAAATGAGTCTTCTCATCAGATATTGATGCTTCTTTCCTGTGTGACAAAAAATAGGAGACATATGTTTGTTTGTTTGTTTTTTAAGTTAATTCCCAATAAAACTGTTTTATTGCTAACTACATTGCTGTCTGTATTATTGCTGAAGTCCTAAATGATCACCTTTGAACAGCACTGACTGGGAGGCTTTGAACAGATCACATAGTTCAATTCAACATATAAGACTTTAAGAATGAAAAGCATCTATAAATGATTGGGTTATTCTTAATCCCCATTTGTAATATTGTTTTTTTGTCACAGACAGCTATGCTCCAAAGGGAATAAGGTAAAGTGGACCAAGAGTCTAGGTGAGAGTGAGAATTTAGATAAGCATGTAGCCACTCCCATAAGACACGGCTACGACATGCCCAATTATAAAAAATTTAATTTGGTAAGGCTAAGCCTCCCCTATCTATAGGCAGTTGTAGAGTTCCAATCCTTAATCTAGGTTTCTTGCCACGCCAGATAAATTTTGAAAAGGCTTTTTCTATATCACAAGAAACTTTCTGAGTGATCAGTAAAGGTAGCATTTGTAGGGGATATAAATAAACGCAGGAGAATACTCATTTTGATTAAGTTCACACGCCCCATAAGAGAAAGCGGCAATTTTTGCCATCTATCTAAATCTTTTTTTGATTTTTATTATAACTGGTGATAAGTTCAGTTTCCATAAATCTTTAAGAACTGGTGGAATGTTTAGCCCAAGGTATGTAAAGCCGCTGGGGGACCATTGAAAGGGATTAGAAATATCTGGCAAAGAGTTAATCTGATCACCCATGACTTCTGATTTCCCAAAATTAATTCTGTAACCAGAGAATGAGCTGAACTCATGTATAGTAGACATAATAGCTGGTGTTGATTGTTCTGGTTTTGATAAGAACAGCAAAATATCGTCAGGATACAATGCTATCTTATGATTTGTTCCACCCACTGTTATACCATGCACATCTCGGTGCTGGCGAATGGTGTCAGCTAGAGGTTCAAGTGCTAATGCAAAGAGGTAAGGGGACAGGGGACAGCCTTGCCTCGTACCTCTTTGCAGTGGAAACGCTGATGATTGTACACCATTAGTTATGACACAAGCTTCTGGAAGTTTGTAGTGTTGTGGAAGTTTTCCATTTAAATAAAGCCTGCAGACAAGCGGTGAGCGGTAGCTAACATTCTTTAATCAAAACACACAAAGACAACAGACAACCAAGCTTGATGAAGTCCCTGCATGTCCGCGGGACAGACGGTCAGCAGAGTCTCCCTGAGCCTAGCATGGCTCTCAGTTAAATACCTTCTCCAGGAACAAAAGGCAGTACACAGCTGTTTCACACCTTAAGGTTCAGACTCCCTTGCTACCTCCCAGAGTCCTCGAAGAGACAAAAGACTCTTCCTGTGGAGTTGTCTGCTTCCTTGCTAGACCCCCGCCATTTGTCTTTCAGTATGAGTGTCAGACATGTTAAAATCCAGTGGCACCAAGGCATTATACAATAAAATAATGTGATTAATACGTAAGTAAAAGAAATTCCTATACAGTAGATAGTTTTAATCCATGCAATAAAACCCTCACCTAAGCCAAATCTTTCTAATACATTAAATAAATATGTCCACTCGATTCTGGCAAATGCCTTTTCGGCATCTAAAGATATAACATAGGCTTTATAATTTGTCTGATTCGAGTATTGTATAATATTTAATAGTCGTCTAATATTTGTAGATGAGAAACGATTTTGGATAAAGCCTGTTTGATCAGGGTTTATAAGCAGTGGGAGAATGCCCTCAAGCCTCCTTACTAATAGCTTGGAGGGTAATTTAGCATCGACATTGATGAGGCTGTATGTCTGTATGATTCACACCTATCTGGTGATTTATTTTTCTTTAAAATTAACAAAATATTAGCCTGTCTAAGTGTTGAGGGCAATTGTTCATTCTTAAAAGAGTCTAAAAACATATCAGTCAATGGTCCTGCAAGAAGATGACTTAGTGTTTTATAAAACTCTGGGCAGAAACCATCAGGCCCTGGTGCTTTTCCTCCTTTAAGGGAGTTAATAGCAAGTCGCACTTCCTCGTCTGTCACAGGGTTATTTAACTCTTTCCTGTGACTTTCTGATAACGATACAACAGGCACCTTCTCTAGAAATTCCCGCATCTTCCCATCTCTATTAGTACACAATTTGAGTTAAATTGAAGTACACCAACAGCAATTGATTGAATATGATTAGTTCTATTACGGCACTTATATTAGACATACTCTTAATTTAAGGATACCCAGCCCAGGCTACGGTGTATTGGAACTGGAAGTTCTACATTTATTAAGGAATGACTCAATTGTCCCCTCCTTTCTTATTTGTCTTTTCTTACGGACTTTATAAAGTAAAACGAGTTCAACTTAGAAATATAAATGAGGTGGACTGTCCCGGGATCTGTGGGGCCGGGAGGCGCTGCTGCACTGGGCCCCGGTCTGGATGGGCCTGGGCCCCCTTTCCCTGGCGGGCCGTGGAGTATGGGGGTGCCTACTGGGGACAGCGGGGGAGCTGGCCCCAGGGAGGGGTCACTTGCCCCTCCCTTCCTTCGCCCTCTTCCGCTCCACCACAACCACCCACACATGCAGGACCTTGGAGTAGGGGTATGTCACCAGGGTGCAGAGGAGGCGCCCCCCCCCCCCCCCCCCTCTGTCCCCTTCTGGCTGCCTCTGCCTCAATTTTATCCCACAACTTAGACATTCACATTACTCACACTCTCATTACACATACATATAGGATCTTGGGGGTGGGCACGATACACGGAATCCAAAGTACCATCAGGGTGTACACCTCACCCCTGGCGTCGTTGCCCACCTCTCAATTTTAAATACACGTAGACATTGAGGGCTAGCAGGAGGGGCTATGTGCTTACCTGCTGCTCTCTGGCAGGTAGCTCCATGCCCTCCTGGGTTTTAAATGCACCTTAGAACACACATGCATCAACACTACAATGAGCGGGTGGAGGGAGGTTTGGAGTCTTCTCTCACCCCCGTTCTCTGCGACCTGCTGGAGTGGGGGGGCTAGGAGGAGGAGTTGGCCGTCCGACTGCGGTCTGGAGTATGGGGCCTTCCTGCTGCTGCGGAGTCGGGGCGGTCTGCCTCCCCCCACCGCAGGGAAAAGGGTAACACCACCTGGGTCTGGGTGCAGTTCCCCCCTCCAGGGGCAAGGGTACCTAGACCCGGTTTGTAGAGTACGCTTTGGGAGTGTGATCGTGTGTACAGCGTCTCTTTATGTCTGTCTCTACGTTGGTTGAGTGGTGGAGTAAGTGTATATGAGAGCATGAGGGGGGGAATGGATGTTTGTATATGTGTGTGCCTGTATGTCTGTGTCTATATGTCAGGTCGGGTATCAGACGCCACCTCTCTGGGGACATCTCAGGCCCTCCAAGGTTTGGAGGCCTATCTCCCCCCACCACCACTTCCCCTGCCAGTGACAGACGCCCTCAGACATCGGTGCGTTGGTGGTTCTTTGTGTCTGGGGATGGGCGTCCAGGTGCACACCAGCTCACTCCTTGGTGGCCGCTTATCGGGGCCTGGAGCCTGGGGCTCGCTCGGGCCACTTCGGAGGTGGGGTGCCCCCGGCCTCTCGGCCTGGGGCTCGGTCACTCAGGCACGGCTGGCTGCCGGCGGAGCTCACGGGCGCGTCACTGCAACTCCCCCTGGCTTCTGCTCCGCGGCTGCTGAGTGAGCCCTCATCTGGGACTCTCCTCAGCTCTTTCTGGGACAGTGGCGCGGCTGCCCCTCTGTTGGTCTTCCTTGGTCTCTTGTGTTCTGGGGGCCTCTGGATGTCTGGAGTTTTGATCTCCTCCATACCTGCTTCATGCCCTGGAGGACGGGGCTGTGGCCCCCCCACACCCTCTAGCAGATCATTACATGAAGGAACCTTTTAAAAAAACAAGCGCGTCCATGCTCACAGGTGTACACACGGGTGATCACACCCACAAACTACACCCTTTTTGGCTCCTACCTCAAAGCACACTGTGTTCTGTTGATCTTATGTGCTGCACAATAATGTTTAATATTTAGTATTTACTGTCATATTCCCATATATCATTGTGATGTTGTTTATTCTATTACTCTTATTCTCTTCTGCTTGTTTTCTTTTTTCTTTCTCAGCAGGTGATCCAGGTGATCGATAGATGCATTTTTTTTCTCTGCCCGTTCTGTTGGTTTATGTTTTTTGCCCTTCTCCCCCGTCCCTCTTCTCAGCTGTTTCTCTTTCCCTCTTTCTTTCTCCCCTTCTTTCCCCCAGTCAAGTCTGTCCCGTATTCAGTAAGTGAAAATAAAATAAACAATAAAAGGTGAATCAAATGGACCATTACGGCAAGGCTGGGATGGTCAATTTGGTAAAGTAAATCCGTTGGGCATCTTTGTTTGCCTTTAGACAACAATTCTGAGGGCAAAAGAACCAAACGGGACAGGCAAAAAAAAAGAAAAAAAAAAAAAAGAAATATAAATGAGGTTGGCTGGCTTTTTCGGTGGCATGCGGGAGTTTGGAGGGGAATTTTTGTTTCTCTTTTCTTTTCTTTTTGCCTCTCTGTCAGTGACTCTTGCTCGGTTTCACGGGACCCAGTTTTCTTTTTTGATGGATCGCAGGATCGTTTTTTTTTTTTGGGGGGGGGGGGGGGGGGGGGAAGGGGGGGTTTTAGGGGTTGTCTTTCTCCTTTTTTATCATTAATATGCGTGGCTATTGTTTCTGTTGTTTATTTATTTATTTATTTTTTCGTGTTTGTGTCTATATAATGCATCTAAAATTACCCACATTCCCTTTTATGGAAACATCAGTTTGCTTATTTGCAGTAGCGCACTCCGAGAAATGGTTTCCCACACATCATGTTATAATAGAGAGGGGAAAAAAATTATAACAAAAAAAAAAGCTGAGCTGATATGACTGATCTTAAAATAATTTCTTTAAATGTTAAACGGCTGAATAATGTTGTTAAAAGACAAAAAAATATTTCATTTTTGAAGAAGGAAAAACACAAATTGCCTTACTGTCAGAAACTCATTTAAATGATTTGGAACACGTTGGGTTGGTTTTTTACTCATCCTATGATACAAAAAGTAGAGTAGCCGCCATCCTTATCCATCGTAATCTGCCTCTAACCATAGAAAAAGTCATAAAAGATAAGGAAGGACGCTACATTCTTATATCTGGTTTCTTATTTAGAGAATCTATTTTCATAGGATGTGTTTATGGTCCAGATTCAGAAGATGTCTCTTTTTTTCCCAATCTCTTAACCCATGTTTCAGCCATAGCTTCTCCATATTTGATTTTGGGAGGTGATTTTAATTGTGTTCCTGATCCTAGGGTTGATAAATCTCCACCAGGGGGTGAATTGTCACCAAAAAGCATTAGACTGATAGAGTTTTGTTCTGATCTAGAAATTTTTGATTCCTGGCGAGTAGCTCACCCCACAGATAGGGATTTCACTTTTTTTTCTTGCCCCCATCAGAGTTTCTCAAGAATAGATTTGCTCTTGTCATCCAGGACGGTGTTGGATAGGATGGAAGAGTGCTCAATAAGGTCTTGTCCATTATCTGATCATTCAGTAGTAAGTATAAATATTCACCCACCTTATTTTGAGCCATATTCCCGCCGATGGAGGATGAATCCTTATTTATTGAGTATATCACTAAAGAGTGGAATGTTTTTATGACCACTAATAAAACGGAAGATGTAAGCCCATCTTTGTTGTGGGAAACCGCTAAAGCCTATCTTAGGGGTAGTATTATCTCATACACCACAGCGCAGAAAAAGGCTTCAATGAAAGAACAACTTGGTTTAGAGCACATAATACAAAAACTAGAAGTGCAGTTTAAAAGGTCCAAAACTATACTTAAGAAGTTAGAAGCAGCCCGCTCAGCTTTAAATCAATTACTGACTAAAAGAGCAAAGGCAGCAATTTTCTTTGATAAGCATAAATTATGAATCTGGGAACAAACCTGGCCGTCTCTTAGCAAAAATAGCAAAAGGCAGGACAGATACAAACGTTATACCATCACTGTTTGATAATAAACATGTCAAGCATTATAAAACAACGGATATTAATCGAATTATGAAGCAGTTTTATATACACTTGTACTCATCAGAGTGTAGTATTTAAGGTTTCCATGTTAGCAGGCTGTGGAGTGCTCTGTCAGTGTAATTGGTCTAAAAGTGTTTAAATCTTCAGTCTTATGTTAAAATCTCAAAGGACAGCATTACATTTTTAATATTAACAGTAACCCTGGGCCTCTGTGGATTGGGCAGCTGATCTAATCTCTGTCTAAAACTGGATAACAAAAACTAAGGAGTGCTGAATCACTTTGCAGACTATTGCAGAGTAACAGGTGTGTAGCATCGCTAACTAGCTAGCAACAAGCCTCCAACACATTGTATATTCTAGCGGCTAATCTAGCACACGAATTAACAACAGAGTGATTTTAGATGCTGTAAAACTATAAGATGATAAGCTGTGTGGTTTTTTGATAATAGTGACATGGTTGTATTTACCTTAATTGGACGAGTCGTCAGTCACGGTAAACCCATCAGCAGATAAACTGGAGCAGCCGGGCTACGTAAAAAGTGTAGGGGACTTGTTCGTGGTCACATCCAGCAGGTGTGTGGACGGGAGCGTCACGCAGGCGCTCCACCTCAAGTCGCTACTGTGCAGACTCTGGCTCCAAAAGTGCAACATGGCAGCGTCTACAAGCGGGATATTTTGGCTTCATTTTTATGCAATGGGAGTAAGTGCTGTAGTGTCGTCCATGTTTTCTACAGTCATTGGCTGGGACCTGACAAAAGTGCCACCTGAAGGAGGCTTCTCTCTGTCTGATAGCTTGTGTTCTGAGACCTGACACCTGACTTTTGATTCCTGAGACCTGACTCCTGACATGTGATTTCTGAGACTTGACTCCTGACTTCTGAGACCTGATTTCTGAGACCTGACACCTGATGACTTTTTGTCTGAGACCTGACAGCTTTTTTCCTGAGACCTGAGGATGTCCTAAAATGTACACCGTACTGTAGACATCCCAACATTCTCACAAGGTCAGTGGGTCACTGGCAGTCTCCTGGTCCTGTTGGTGGGGGTAGATACTGTTATGGTCCTCTCTGTGTCAGCTCACCACTTTCTCTCTGGCTCTTTCTCCTTTAGTGCTCTCTATCTCCTCTTTCTCTGTGTGTATGTCTCTGTTTATGGGACAAAGACACAAACTGAACTGGAATACCATTTGTAGATAATCCTGCCCTGTGGAATCTTCATTTGAATTCAGTGTTAATATGCACTGAACTTTGGTACACATCCTTCCTACCTGAGTGATCTTTGACAGCTTGAATGTAACTTTTCACAATCCTTATGTTTGAGAGAATAATCGAACAGATCAGTCTGTTGTGGCACTGGCAGAAAATATTTTGCAAGGTTTTTTTTATTTTTCAACTCTGCAGCTGAAGCCACAAATGCATTTTCCAACAACTGTGGCATCATTTAAGAGGAAATAAATTTATTACAAAGAAGCATTGTTACAGCAAATAAATAATTGACCAAACACAAATTTTCTTTTTGTGTTGATAACAAAAGCTGATATTAAATAGGCTATTCAATAATTTACATTTCCTGTTCATTGACAAGAAAACTGTATGAAGACAAGCCTAAATTCTTGGGGAATTTTAATAAATTTCCCAGTTTAATACATGGGGCCTGTACAATAAAACAAGTTTGCTATACCCGGGATATCTTTTCGTCATCTGGCTTCAGTTCAGTAATCATTCTAGACAACCCAATGAGTCAACGAGTTTACAATTCTAGCTATAAGCTGCCTTGTATAAAACAGTTCGTTGGCAAAATATAACCAAGAAAATAGCAAAATAAAGAAAATGGGTAAGTCTACTGCCCATTACATTTCTAAAAATAAATAAATAAATAAATAATAGTAGAAAAGTCTAAAGAATTTAAACACATTATAGGTTAAAACAACACAGTAACTGCAGCATAAAGTGGCAGTGTAAGTGTTTTAGATGTGGGAGTGGAGTGAATTTATGTGTCATTTAAATGGTTTAGGTGGTCAGTAAGACTGGAAAATCGTTATAAATAAAGTACCTTTAAAGCCAGATAGGAAAGCTAACAAAGAAGATTCATCAGTATCAGTACCACAGTACTGATTCTTTGAGCTGCAATAACTATGGTCTATCTCTTAACAGATTGTCTTTCGGAAGATCAGTGATGTGAAACGTGAAGAGGAAGAGATGCTGAAAAGGAAGAATGAGGCTCCTCTCAACCTCCCACCAGACCACCCAGTTCGACGACTCTTTCAGCGTTTCCGGCAGCAGAAGGAAGCCCGTCTCGCTGCTGAGCGGGGTAGTCAGGCCACTGGTGATGTCGAGAAAGGTGTTATTCACCTGGAGCCATCCAGAGGTCCAGAGAGGCTTGCCTCTACTAGTATTGTCATAGTAACTGAGAACCAAACTGCAACCACCAGTTCCTCCACATCTTCATCATCCAGGGCATCCAGCCAAGCCATGTTTCATGTTCCCGGCATCCAAAATGGCAGCCTAACTGGTTGCAAATCTGCAGAGCCACCCAAAGCTAAAGGGTGGGGACGTTTCAAAGAGTCAGTTGTGAAAGCTGAGTCGTGGAGCAGTGTCTCCAAGGCTGAGTCCATGGAAATGCTGACTGATAGAACTAAGTGTCACAACGAGGTGTCTCTAAGGAAAACAGATTCATGTGACAGTGGCATCACAAAGAGCGATCTCCGCTTAGATAATGTTGGCAGTGTCAGAACACCACAGGAGCGAAGCCCAGTCCAGTCTGATGAAAAGAGGGTCTTTTGTCCAATACCAGAGCAGAGTGTGCAAGCGTCTATCCTCGAGTTCAAACAAGAATTAAAAGGAGACATCAGAAATCTGAACAGTCGCATGACAGTGCTGGAGACACAGCTTACAGAGGTGCTACGACTTCTTAAATCAAGGAAATCATCTGGGTCCTTTTTCGAGTTCTCTCGGCCACCATCTCCTGACTCTGATAAGGACAGCTTCAATTAAATTAGATGGCTCGGATAATTGTGGTTAATGATGATTCATCATTGTCATATCATACTCAGCATACTCATCCTATGCTGTCTGTATGGTATCATATACCATATGATACCTGGGACATAAAGACAGCAAAAGCACCTTTTATGTTTTCAGCATTACGTTTCTTTTTGAGATAGTCAGGTCCATAAATATTGGGACACCGACACAATTCTAACATTTCTGGCTCTATACACCACCACAATGGATTTCAATGGAATGATACGAGCAAGATGTGCTTTAACTGCAGACTGTCAACTTTTATTTGAGGGTATTTATATCCAAATCAGGTGAACGGTTTGCATATGTGCCTCCCAAAAGTAATGGGACAGAATAAGAATCATAGATCAAACTTTCACGTTTTAATTCTTGGTTGCAAATCCTTTGCAGTCAAATACAGCACACACATAGACATCACCAAACGCTGGGTTTCATCTCCGGTGATGCTCTGCCAGGCCTCTACTGCAACCGTCTTCAGTTCCTGCTTGTTCTTGGGGCATTTTCCCTTCAGTTTTGTCTTCAGCAAGTGAAATGCATGGCATATTTTAACCTGTGCTGCTTTTGTCAACAGTCACATCATCAAATACAAGAGAACGCATTCCACTGGCAGCCATACATGCCCACGCCATGACACTACCACCACCATGCTTCACTGATGAGGTGGTATGCTTAGGATCATGAGCAGTTCCTTGATCTTGGTGTCATCTGTCCATAGGATGTTGTTGTTCCAGAACTGTGAAGGATTTTTAGAGGGTGTTTGGCAAAATCTAATCTGGCCTTCCTGTTTTTGGGGCCCACCAATGGTTTACATCTTGTGGTGAACCCTCTGTATTCACACTGGTGAAGTCTTCTCTTGATTATTGACTTTGACACACATAAACCTAAGCGTTTTTTTATTCCCACCCTATTCCCACCTACTAATAATCTGAATACATATTGTTTGTGCATCACAAGGCTGTAGTTTTACCTGTGGCATGTGAGGTGACTTCAAGATGCAAATTAGACAAAAAAAAGTGAAGTGGTACAGAATACTCTAGACAGCTATCATATTTAAAGCAAGGGCCACAAAAGTTAACTTGGTAAGCTTTTACTATAACGAGATGATCAGAGCCAACTTGCTAATGCTGGTGCTATCTTGACCATATTGTCAATATAGAACACTTTGTTTTTCCCTTTTGCTTAGAAAGGCCCTCACTGTAGCTTGTATTTAGGGTGGTGTAGGAGGCAACTTTTCTGTTTCTGGTTACTTTTTTCATTCTAGAAAATAGATAAGGATAGGATTTTTATAAAGTATATGATGTTGTTGTTCTGAGCTTGTTTTAACTGACCTTATGTCATAATCTTTGTCTTTGACTTTTTGTAGAATCCTATGTGTTTCTAAAATACATGCAGAGAACCACGTTTTGGCAAGTATTGTACACTTATTAAACTACTGATTTGTTTGTAAAGAAGCTGAGGTACTGGACACCGAATGGTAACACAGTTAGGCTTTTACTGCCTAAATGCTAACTGTTGTCTTTAGATAGTTCACACTCTGAAGGTGAAGTTTCATTTATGTCATAAAACCTGCTCAACCTGCTTCAAGGGATTTATTAAAATGAGTAGATGCCCTCACGAGCAGCAAGGGGCCTTAAAACGAATTAAAAAAGAAAACGCAATCCACATGTAAGATAAGATGAACCTTTATGAGTCCCACACGTAGGAAATTTTTGGGTCACAGCAGAAAGCACAAGTTAAGAGCAGTAAAAATTAAAAAAAAAATAGAATAGAATAAGATAACATAACATAACATACTGTACAAAATATTAAAAAGTTAAAATGAGGATTAAATTTAAGGTCTTATGTAATTAATATCACACAAATAGTTAAAGCTGCATTCATTCATATTTGACACCATTTTGACAGAAAGATTTTAAATAATGTTTCTTCATTTAGATTACTAGAGCTATTGAATAAGATATTTATGTGTATGTCAGTTAGTGCCTCCTTCAGGCCCCTAAATCTTTGTTGGATTTTTTAAAATTTACTATTTAATATGTCATTTAAAACAGTTCCTATGAAAAAAAAATCACTTGCCAGATATTCTTTTACTTTACCTTACTTTAGCAAAGACTGGTTTACTTCTGTTAAAGCTTTTGTGTTTTCAGTCAACATAACTTGTTGATACTTTTAAGCCACCACCTCTGGACCACTACTTCTGTTTGGGCAGTTCATCAACTCTCATTAGTTTCTTTTTTTCTTTCTTTCTCTTTTTTTTTCATTCACTAATATTAAGGTGTGTTCACAGCAGTGAAAAATTCCAGGCCACAATAACATTTTAGATTATCTAGCCAAAAGACAAAATTTATGTCATTGCAAAGTGTCCATCATCCATTAACAATTCATAAGAATCCCTATCCCTCCTTGTAGGAAGCCAAGTTACACACACTAATGCGCTAATGATTTTTCATCTAAACTGTGCTAAAGGTGAAGGTCATGGTTGTTGAAGGTCAAGGACTGATCGAAGTGCTTAACTTTAAAAACATTAAAAATATAAAAATACAAAAATTATATATCTATGTGTGTGTGTGTGTGTGTGTGTGTGTGTGTGTGTGTGTGTGTGTGTGTGAGGAACCTTGGAGTAATTTTTGACCAGGATACGTCCTTCAATGCGCAAATTAAACAAATATGTAGCGGCATTCTTCCATTTGCACAATATATCTCTAAAATATTTCTAGGCTGGACTACTGTAATTCGTTCGTATCAGGATGTCTAAAAACTCCCTTAAAACCCTTCAGTTTATCCAAACTGCTGAAGGAACTGTACCTAAAGTGATTAGAAAGAGAGAGCATATTTGTCCTATATTGGCTTTTCTTCATTGGTTGCCTGTTAAATCCATAATCAAATTTAAAATCCTTTTCACCACATACAAGGTCTTGAATAATCAGGCCCCATCTTATCTTAATGGCCTTATAGTATTATACCACTCCACAAGAGCACTTTGCTTTCAGACTGTGGGCTTACTTGTTGTTCTTAGAGTATTTAAAAGTAGAATGGGAGGCAGAGCCTTCAGCTTTCATGCCCCTCAACTATGGAGCCAGCTTCCAGTTTGGATTTCATCTCTTTTTCTCATTAATTACTGTTTGTAAGCTAGTGAAAGTCCTAATATGGCCAAAGATGGGCCAAACCTTAGGTAGATGTGCACATTACTATGGTAGGTAGGGACACCTATTATCACCTATTACCTAGTAAAATTATTTCTATAATTAACTTTTAATTATACAAATTTTGACCAATATCTGAAGAAATATGGACTTTCCAGCACACAGGACCATGCAGTTGAACAAATTGAAGTGTAAGCTTTACATCATGTGTCCACATAAATTGTAAACTGTATTGTCTGTATTGTAAACAAGGGTCTCCACTGACAAAACAGAATGTACATGTGGTACATTCTTTCATACTAAGCTGTAGAAGGTGTTTATTCACTGAACTTTTCCTCACATCATTTAAATGTCTCTATTAGCTTGGAAAGAAAGCAACTGGACTTATTTAATTTTCTTTCCACGCTGCCTAGACTACCATTACCTGGATGATTGAGAACCAACATAGACATATTGCCTTTATTAAAGAATGCATCATGCATATATTGTTCTGCAACTTTAATCAGCATCAGACTACTTTATTAATCCCTAGGAAATTATGTAAATTATGTAAGCTCTGTGTTGTCTGCAAGCATGAAGAAAATACTAAAACTGTGCCAACTATAAACTTTAAATGAAAACTTTACAGTAAAATTTGAAATGTCAGGCTTCATGACAAATTTGATAAAGAATTACTTAAAGGCACAGAAAATAAAGTGTGTCATTCAAAAAATGTCAAAAATGTACCTCTTGACTTGTCTAAATAATAACCTGAGATGTATGTATCCCAACTTGGTATCTGGTGTGTCCTCTCTCAGTGTGATAATATGTCATAATATGCAACCATTGTCCTATATGCTGTGTTTATGGAGAGACTGGTTGTTATTTGTGTGAAGTTGTGAAGGTCATGTTGTCCTGCGGGGAAACTGCTATCAACACTGATGCATTTTGATTGTCATCCCTGCATGAAGCTTGTGTCTGAAATGTGTTTTTCTAAAGGAAATGCTTAAATCTAGCTGAATGCCTTGTTACTTCACTACTGTTACTTGTTACCTGGCTGGATATCTGAAGCCTCTTCTCTAAACTTTACCATTTTCTGTTAGTCACATATATGTTGCGACTGTCACCTGTGCATGACGACCATAACAATAAATAAATAGATAGATTTTGTTTTGTTTGTTGTTAGGTCTGTTTCCATTTTTCACTTGTTATGAACTAACACTGTATCAGCACAAAGAATATTGATAAAATCACATCAAATGTCATCAAGACACCTTGTACTTGTATCTTTGCTGTGTATTTTTTGGAAGAAGAACGTTGTTGCTCACAGTAACAGACACAGATAGAAGTAGAAACCTTTTGTTGCGACTTAATGTATTTCAGTTAAAGTCTTTAAAGGTAAAAAGACAAAACCAACTTTAAATAGATAACTGTATAAGAGTTATTGTGTTGAATGTTTCAATACAATTTATTTTTGTTGATTATTCACTTTGCAAAATAATTTTTTTCTGACGTTGATGAACATTTTCATTTTAATCAATGGGATTTTTGTCCAGCCTTTGGCTGTTTTTTTCCCCACCTTTGGTCTTACCAGGTGTGACCAAACATTTGGTCCCACCTGTTAGGTGCATCCTTCTGGGTCGATCATCATAGCCGTTTTTTCTACAGAGTTCTCATCGTTTCGAATCACGTGTCCATAACACCTCAGGCGGGACTCAAGCATCTTTTCCTTAATTGGGGCTACGCCTATTCGCTTCCGTATGTCTTTGTTCGTAACACGGTCCCGTCTTGTAATTCCCAAGCTCCATCAGAGCATGCGCATCTCCATGGTGTTTAGGGCCTGTTCATGTGTGGTCAACGTTAGTTTTTAAAAAAACATCTTACTCCCAGATGTTTCTTTAGGTTGGAGGTGGAGTCTTTTGATGCCGAGAGCAGCTTGGTTGCTGGCAAACAGAGTATGCATCCCACGGTCAGATTTTGCCCATCCCTTTCTTCTTTAAATGTGAAGTGGTGTCAGAATTTCCAAGTAACAAATGCATTCCTGTGTAACTGACACCACCAGCATTAACAGGATACTTACATTAGAGCCTCTTAGACTACGTTCACACTGCAGGCGAAAGCGCATCAAATGACCCTATGCGACCCACATCCGATCATGGTATCACAGTGTGAACGGCACAAATCCAATATTTTCAAATCCGATCTGGGTCACTTTTGTATGTGGTACTGAATCCGATGCATATCTGATGTTTTAAAAGTTTTAGACTGCTGTTTGAATGGTCATGTCGCATTAAATCTGTCTTTTATGTCACTGACACAGGACAGACGCCAATTATCAGCGTCGGAGAAGTGCCCGATAAGACATCGCAAACGCTTCCTGGCCATCCCGTGTAGATGTCAGTGAAACTGTTGGGAAGACAGTATTGGAGAAACGTTAACATTTTATTTGTACTGTATAATCTGCAGATTCTGACAGAAATCTGCAACTATCCTTTGAAGCACCGCTCCTCTAAAACAGCAATAAGGATCATTATTAAGCCATATGTAAATAAGAAAATAACTTTAAGTTATAAAGTCAGAAGCAAGTCTTTATATTAACAGCTAACAATACTGTTTGGTCTAGGTCTAAACAGGGAGAAAAGCGGACTACTCCTCAGGGTGGAATATATAATTATTATGTATAATCCCTGAATACAACAGAAATGTCACTAATAAAATCAGTTGCAACATAAAATCACAGCCTGCTTTAGATCCGCATCCAGCTTGTCTCTTTGTTTCTGGGCCAAGCTCTGCTTACTTTTCCTTTTTCTGGATCTTTTTTTTCTGAATCTTTTCTATTCCAGCAGGGATCCCCATAACCTCACCCTTGAAAAAAAGCTTTCTGCAAAGCCCCCTCCCTCTCTTGTTCCCTGTTCCCACTTTCCTCTTTCTCCTCCTCAACTGATGATCTGTATTGCAGTGCCAATCCTCCTCCTCACTGCAGCAGAGAACAAACAAGAGGGTCATCCTCTCAGACTGAGAAGAAAAAAATACATCTACAACCAACTTCCCGTTTTTCCATCCTTTCTGTATTATACTCATGCCATAGCATGGTCTAGAGGGCTACAAATGAACAGCTTCCACTTCCTGCAGGTTACTTCTTCTTAGACCAGGGACATTTTAAAAATCAATTAGACACTTGGAAAATAAGCTTATTATATGTATAAAGGATGACAAGGATGCCACCTGGGCGCCTCCTGTGTGGTGTTCCAACTCAAGACATGCTGGTGAGTTTATATATCTCGCCTGGTCTGGGATTGCTGTGATGTTTCTCAGGTGCCTGGGGAGAGGGAGGTCTGAGCCTATCTGCTGAGGCTGCTGCCCCCATGATATGGTCCTGGATAAGCAGACGAAAATGGATGGTCTGATGGATGGATAAATAAAAAGATGTATAAATAAAAGTAGTAGTTTCACAGTACCAAAATATATATTTAAAGTTTATTGTTTAATTTTAAGACAGACACTGAATAGTGCAGGTCTAAAATGTGTTGCTTTGGTAAGAATATTTGGCAGTAAATAATAAATCCCTGATGAAATCTTAACAGTGGTGACATTTTCTTTGACTTTAACTTGAAAAAGTGTTTTAGCTAGATGAACATGAACACGAACACAATAACTCATATGGAAATAAGAATGTACACACTGGCAATAGTTTGAAAAAGATACTTTAGTGTCTCCAGCACAACATTCTAGTGAGCTTAAATTTGAGTGTTTTTGAACTCTTTAAACTCAGGATTGCTATTGCTTCAAAACTTTAGTAATCAGGCTGCTACCTAAACGCATAGTAATTAGTGAAACTTATTTTATAACATAGTCATTGTAGTCATCTTGACATTAAACTTTAACAATCTGTTTAAGCAATTAGGAATTAAATGCAAAAATACTTAGATGTCAAATGTTTCGAATATTTGAAACAAGCAATTTAATTGGTTTCACATTTCACTACTTTCATCTTTAGCTTACCAGCGGCGTGGATATTTCTTCTGGAGTTTTACTGTATCTGGCCCTGATAACCGTCACATTCCACAAAGAGCACAGAAAAAGCTGAACAGTTTTCATTTTTAAACTCTCCAAATGCATTGAAATCAGTTGAATGAATGCAGAGTTCAGTTCAGTCCATCGCTACTTCAAACTTATTTTCAGGTTAAAAATAGGAAAGGCAGCATTTCACCTGCATATTTGGCTTAACTTGTCAACAGGCTAGCTGAGCTCGGGATCACCCATTGCCATTTGCAGTCAGAATTGCTGAGTGGGCCCGCCTTTTTAAAGTACGCCTTTGCCCCTACAGAGGTGTGTGTGTGTGTGTGTGTGTGTGTGTGTGTGTGTGTGTGTGTGTGTGTGTGTGTGTGTGTGTGTGTGTGTGTATGCCACTACCCCCTGTCCCCCACCCCAACACACATACACACCACCTGAACAGGTCAAGGCCTTCTGTTTGTTATCAGACTTGTTTTTGCATCCTGGCTGAACCTTCTGGTGTGTGAGGAAAAAACTGCAGTGGGGATCATATATCTACCTCTGCAGGGCTGCCGGGGGCATAACCTAACAAATGTGTGGGGTCAACTGGTAAGGACTTATTTCTGTTGTGTTTGTAATGCAGAAGTAGGGAATACTGCTAGGTTGAATGATTAGGTAAGAAACTGCTTGGATATGAATAACAATGACTGGGATTCCTGCAGTTTAAAACTGCTAACTTTTAAACTATTTAAGAGATTCAGAGTGAGAACTCCTGATGAATTTGACGCATGTGTTCTGGTTTGACAGTCCTGTAAACTTGTAGATCTGCTTATAATTTTAAACAACTTAGTAATAGTTCTCTCTTTAAGATGAATGGTTCTTTTCATGCTGTAACAGACAGAAGGGAGCTTTTGTGACATTGCTGCTCATGATTTGCCCAGCCAGATTATTGTCAGATAATAATGAGCTGCTATTGCTATCTGCTACATCTTGGACAAACAAGGAGAATATTAACTGGTTCCTCTGATTTCTTAAGTATGCTGGCAACCAGGCAGTAAAAAACAGCTGTTGTGAAGGAGGAAGATGTAGTAGGCTTGGGTAGGGATTAAAATAATTTACAATTTAAGATTAAACAAATAAAAGGAGAAAATGATTGAGATGAGTCAAGAGGTTTTGTACTGAAGATGTTTAGTTAGATGGCTTTACATAACTCATTTTAAAGTAAAGATGCAACTTCCCTCACTTTCTGAAGCCTATAGGAGCACTTGAAGAGAGAAAGAAGCTAAACAAGAAATAATCAGATGAAGACAATGAAATGGATGAAGACTAAAGATTGGGGGGGACAACACAAACAGTTACCCTCGGTACATTTAACATTGAGCCCAGCAGGCGACAACAATGGTGTCAGCAAGACTCTTCTCGGTCTGAACGTTGCTAGATTTCTCTTTGGCTGATTTCAGTGTGCTTGGGCAGCACAAAGTTAAAACAATTGGGAGGGGTTTTTTTTTCCTTTTTTCCATTGTGTCCAGCAGGTCTCAACTCATATAAAGACACAAAGGTTGCAGGTGCTTCATGGTACTGCACAGCTCTTATATTGACAAACTGCTGCTTGATTGTCAAGAATGGGAAGCTGGAGTCTTAAGCATGCTAAATCCTTTGCTATGATGGTACTTCGGTGAGGAGTGTTTCTTTTCAAGGTGCTGCCCTATTTTCTATTTCTGACTCAGAGAAAAACAGCGATAGGTGAGAATGGGATTGGTCAGTTGGTTATTTGTCCAAATTGTTGAACTACAAACAAAGTGAAAGATAAGAACTGTAAGATATATATATATATATATATATATATATATATATATATTGGAGACCTTTTTTTCTCTCACATCACCTCACTGACACGGTTACTGGATATTAGAAATGAGGAGAAGCAAAGCCCAAATGTAAGGGAGGAAGAGTGTAACATTGAGATTTTTTTTCCTGCAAACATGCTGATGGATGTTAGGAAATATAGTGATGTTTGTTGTTTGATGTGCATGTAGTAAACTGTTGTGTTGTGTACTGCTTGGTTCTGCTTGCTAAACAAGACTATGTTACTGCATAAAACAGCTCTGAGTGTGTCTTGCGAACATGTGGTTTGCCAGCTGATTGTGCAGCTCAGTAGACCCGGCCCGAGGGGGGGAAATCCTACTGTCAGACTCCAACTTGTCAGTCTGGTGACCTACACAGACTCTCATCTGCACAGTCCTCATTCATAGTCTTCTACAAACCCTAACATTACAGCTAACAGGTAGATTTTCTTATTTTAGTCCAGCTAGGTCAAACAACAAAGACCCACTCAGTAAATGGCACCACATTTCCAAGGAAAAGCAGTGAAGCTGAGCCTGTGGGTCTCACACGTGGATCCTGGAATGCATAAAACTGTACAAGATCAACAGGAACTTAAGACCCTTCATCAGGGCTCTCTGAAGGTCTGTGGTAAACAGCCGATTATTAGAGATGGATACAGAATACAACAAATGTCACATTAAAATGAGACAACACTGAAATGTCATTGCTGTAGACTGTGTAGTCTAATGGATCATTCTACCAAACGGCATCATTGTAGGCAAAAGGAAATCACGAAGAGGCTGCACCAACCATATATGTGTAGAGAGGAAGCCAAGTCCTGAGTCATGGGAAGAACAAGATCTGGACAATACCTATGCCCTGACAGGCATCAGATCCCCTGCTGGGATAATAAGATGGGCAAAGAAGATGCCACTGACATCATAAGAAAGCCCCTTACCATGTATGGAGGATTTAAAGAAGTCCAGATGCTTTTCTTTCCAAGCTCCTATGGCTACTATGACCTGGATGACTGAGGACCTTCACAGACACAAGAATTGGAGACCCGGCTCCACACCCTTGAAAAACCTGTAGCTAGCCAGGGTCCACTAGACGGTGCAGCTGAAAGTAGTGTAGCCTCAGAGAGCTTTCGCCAGCAGATTGTCCCAAGCAGCAGGGAAAACAGGATAGCTGAGTGATGCTGATGACATTTGGTGATACCAAGCTTCTTGGGCTCTTGGGTTCTTTTGAATCTCAGGAAACTGGATGTCATATTTGACAGTTCAATGTCGCTTGAGCATTACTTAAAAAAACTGGTTTTGAACTCCCCAAAATTGACCATCTGAACATAGCAACAGAACACGTTGGATTTTGTTGAGAAGGTGAGAGGTGTCATTATGGTGGCAGATGAAACTATGGTCTCGGACAATGTTACATCTCTCTTCACTTGTGTTCCAGTCACTGAGGTAGTCCATAAAAAATTACAGGATGACCCCAACCTCAGCAACAGGACCACTCTCAGCACTGACCAAATGTGTTTCCTTATGAACTGTGTCTTAATTCCACCTACTTCACATACAAGGGTCAGTACTACAGGCAGAAACATGGGTGTGCCATGGGTTCCCCAGTTTCACCCATCGTGGGCAATTTGTACATGGAAGAAGTGGAAAAGAGGGCTTTGCTATCCTACCCTGGAACACCACCAAGCCATTGATTCAGGGTGACACCAGGGTAAAATCAAATCTCAGGATGTACCACATTTCACGGATCACATTAACTCCATGGATTGACACATCAAATTCACCAGTGAGGATATGAAAAATGGCAGGTTAGTCTTCTTAGACTCTGAGATTTCCATCTGTAATGGGGGACATCTAAAAGCTGATGTGTACCGTAAACCTACACATACGGATCAGTATTTAAGGTTTGACTCTCATCATCCACTGGAGCATAAACTGGGTGTCATCAGGATGCTACAACACAGAGCGAACACATCCCAACAGACACAGCAGACAGGGAAGCGGAAGAACATCACATCAAGAAGGCCCTGAGTAAATGTGGTTATCCCAGCTGGACATTTGTCAAAGCTGGGAAAGCACCAAAGAAAGCTCCAGCTGATCAAGTTCAAGTTCAAGTTCAAGTTCAACTTTATTGTCACTTCAACCATATACAGTTTAAAAATACACAGTGAGGCGAAACAACGTTCCTCCAGGAACCAAGGTGCTACAAGACAAGTTAGTGCAAAAAAAAATATATATATAATATATCTAGTAATAATATTGTGCAAAAAGAGCATTTACAGGTTGGTGTGTGCGATGGTTTGGTGGTGTAGGTCAGTGTGTTTGCGCTTTGTGTTGGTTAGTCAGTCCAGTCTCAATGTTTTGAGGTATTTGAGTTAAGCTGAGTGATAATGTTAGTGTATGTGTGTGTGTGCGTGTTTATCAGCCAGTCCCTTTTTGCTGAGGAGACGGATGGCTTGTGGAAAAAAGCTGTTGCACAGTCTGGATGTGCGTGCCCGAATGCTTCGGTACCTTTTTCCAGATGGCAGGAGTGTAAAGAGTGTGTGAGAGGGGTGTGTCCGATCAGCCACAATGCTGGTGGCTTTGCGAATGCAGCGTGTGGTGTAGATGTCCTCAATAGAGGGTAGAGAGACCCCGATGATCTTCTCTGCTGTTCCCACTATCCGCTGTAGGGTCTTGCGGTCTGATATGGCACAGCTCCCAAACCAGACAGTGATGCAGCCGCTCAGGATGCTCTCAATAGTTCCTCTATAGAAGGTTGTCAGGATCGGTGGTGGAAGCCGGGCCTTTCTCAGTCTTCTCAGAAAGAAGAGACGCTGTTGGGCTTTCTTGTGCAGGGAGCTGGTGTTGAGGGACCAGCCGAGGTCCTTCTCCAGGTGGACGCCCAGGAATTTGGTGCTGTCGACAATCTCCACAGAGGAGCCGTTGATGCTCAGCGGTGAGTGGTCGCCTCGTGTCCTCCTAAAGTCAACAACCATCTCTTTTGTCTTGTCAACATTCAGAGACAGGTTGTTGTCCTTACACCAGTCCGTTAGTCTCTGCACTTCCTCTCTGTACGCTGACTCGTCGTTCTTGCTAATGAGACCCACCACGGTCGTGTCATCAGCGAATTTAATGATGTGATTTGAACTGTGTGTTGCTACACAGTCATGAGTCAGCAGTGTGAACAGCAGAGGACTGAGCACACAGCCTTGTGGGGCCCCAGTGCTCAGTGTGGTGGTGCTGGAGGTGCAGTTCCCGATCCGTACTGACTGAGGCCTTCCGGTCAGAAAGTCCAGGATCCAGTTGCAGAGGGAGGTGTTCAGGCCTAACAGGCTCAGCTTTCCGATCAGTTGTTGGGGGATGATCGTGTTAAATGCTGAGCTGAAATCTATGTACAGCATTCGGACGTGTGAGTCCTTCTTGTCCAAGTGTGTCAGGGCAAGATGGAGTGCAGTGGAGATGGCGTCGTCCGTTGAGCGGTTATGGCGGTATGCAAATTGCATTGGGTCCAGTGAGGGGGGCAGCAGGGTCTTGATGTGTCTCATGACGAGCCGTTCGAAGCACTTCATGATGGTGGGTGTAAGTGCGATAGGGCGGTAGTCATTGAGACAGGACACAGAAGACTTCTTGGGCACGGGGACGATGGTGGTGGCCTTGAAGCACGTGGGGACAACGGCACTGCTCAGAGAGATGTTGAAGATGTCGGTGAGAACATTTGCCAGCTGATCAGCACATTCTCTGAGCACTCTGCCTGGGATGTTGTCTGGTCCAGCAGCTTTACGTGGATTGACTCTGCGTAGAGTTTTCCTCACCTCAGCTGTAGTGAGACACAGGACCTGGTCGTTCGGAGGAAGGGTGGTCTTCCTCGCCGCCACGTCGTTCTGCCTGTCGAACCGAGCATAGAAGTTGTTAAGCACATCTGGGAGGGAGCCGTCACTGTCACAGGCAGGTGGTGTCGTCCTGTAGTTAGCGATGGCTTGTAAGCCCTGCCACATGCGTCGTGTGTCGCCGCTGTCCTTAAAGTGGTTGTGGATTCTCTGGGCGTGTGCGCGCTTCGCCTCTCTGATGGCCCGAGAAAGTTCAGCCCTCGCTCTTCTAAGCGCCACCTTTTCTCCCTCTTTGAAGGCAGAGTCTCGGGTCCTTAGAAGTGCACGCACTTCCGCAGTAATCCACGGTTTCTGGAGAGAAGGACAACCGCTGCCTAAGCGAAAACCTGTAGTGATCCCATATGTGTCAGGAGTATCGGAGCAGCTGAGATGCATTTTTTATAAACACGGTGGCTTTTTTTTTTTTTTTTTTTGCCTGTCCCGTTTGGATCTTTAGCCATCAGAATTGTTGTCTGAAGGCCAAGAAAGATGCCAAGTGGATTTACTTACCAAGTGGATCATCATGGCCTTGCCATATTGGTCCATTTGATTGACCTTTATTATAATTATGTATTTATTTGATTTTCGTTTTTTAAAGACGGGACAGACATGATTGGGGGATAGGACAAGGAGAAAGAATGAAAGAGAGGGAGAGAAAGAAAAATAGAGGGGAGAAGAGATGGTGAGAAAGGGGGGAAGAAAAAAAACAAACAAAACACCTGGATCACCTGTATGGAGATAAAAAACCAGAAGAGAAAACAAACAACAAAGAGCAACATAATAAAAACAACACCATCACAATAACAGTAGATAACAGTAGATACTTTTTTAATTTCACCTGTTGAGAATGAAAAAAGAAAACAAGCAGAAGAAAACGAGAGCAATAGAATAAACAACATCACAATGATATATGGCAGGGGTGTCGAACTCCAGGCCTCGAGGGCCTGCAGATTTTAAGTCTCACCCTGGGTCAACACACCTGAATCAAATGATTAGTTAATTACCAGGCCTCTGGAGAACTTCAAGACATGTTGAGGAGGTCATTTAGCCTTTAAATCAGCTGTGTTGGATCAAGGACAGATCTAAGACCTGCAGGACACCGGCCCTCGAGGCCTGGAGTTCGACACCTGTGATAGATGGGAATATAACGGTAAATACTAAATATTAAACATTATTGTGCAGCACGTAAGATCGACAGCGCACAGTGTGCTTTGAGGTAGGAGCCAAAAAGGGTGTCATTTGTGTGTGTGAGCACCCGTGTGTACACTTGCATGTATTTAAAAGGTTGCTTCATGTAATGATCTGTTAGAGGGTGTGGGGGAGCCTCAGCCCCGTCCACCAGGGCATGAAGCAGGTATGGAGGAGATCAAGACTCCAGACATCCAGAGGCCCCCAGAACACAAGAGACCAAGGAAGACCAACAGAGGGGCAGCCGCGCCACTGTCCCAGAAAGAGCTGAGGAGAGTCCCAGATGAGGGCTCACTCAGCAGCCGCGGAGCAGAAGCCAGGGGGAGTTGCAGTGACGCGCCCGTGAGCTCCGCCGGCAGCCAGCTGTGCCTGAGTGACCGAGCCCCAGGCCGAGAGGCCGAGGGCACCCCACCCCCGAAGTGGCCCGAGCGAGCCCCAGGCTCTAGGCCCCGATAAGCAGCCACCAAGGAGTGAGCCGGTGTGCACCTGGACGCCCATCCCCGGACACAAAGACCCACCAACGCACCGATGTCTGAGGGCGTCTGCCACTGGCAGGGGGAGTGGTGGGGGAGATAGGCCTCCATACCTTGGAGGGCCTGGGATGTCCCCAAAGAGGTGGCGTCTGATACCCGACCTGACATATAGACACAGACAAACAGGCACACACAGATGCAAACATCCATTCCCACCCTCATGCTCTCATATGCAATTACTCAACACTCACCCAACGTGGAGACAGACATGAAGAGACGCTGTACACACGATCACATTCCCCAAGCGTACTCTAAGCCCCGGGTCTAGGTACCCTTGCCCCTGGAGGGGGAAACTGCACCCAGACCCAGGTAGTGTTAACCTTTTCCCTGGGGTGAAGAGAAGCAGACTGCCCCGACTCTGCAGCAGCAGCAGGGAGGCCCCACATTCCAGACCCCAGTCGGACAGCCAACTCCTCCTCCTAGCCCCCCCGCTCCAGCAGGCCGCAGAGAACGGGGGTGTGTGAAGACTCCAAACCTCTCTCCACCCGCTCATATGTATTGTTGATGCATGTGTGTTCTAAGGTGCATTTAAAACCCAGGAGGGCATGGAGCTACCTGCCAGAGAGCAGCAGGTAAGCGCATAGCCCCTCCTGCTAGCCCTCAATGTCTACGTGTATTTAAAATTGAGGGGTGGGCAACGACGCCAGGGGTGAGGTGTACACCCTGATGGTAATTTGGAGTCCGTGTAGCGTGCCCACCCCCAAGATCCTATAGTGAGTAATGTGAATGTCTAAGTTGTGAGACAAAATTGAGGCAAAGGCAGCCAGAAGGGGACAGACCCCAGTAGGCACCCCATACTCTGCAACCCACCAGGGAAAAGGGGGCCCAGGCCCATCCGGACCGGGGCCCAGTACAGCAGCGCCGCCTGACCCCACCACAGAGAAAACTGCACCCACCCCTTCCTCCACTCATCTTCCAGACTACATAAGACAATAGACGCCCAGCCTGAGATCTTCCTCCACCTCTCCTGTATCTCCCCCTCCTGCAGAGTGAGTTCCTGAAGAGAGGAAAGCCCCTGCAAGATGTAACAACCTCCCCCACCAGTCGAAGAGCCCCCCAGGTGGCTCGATGCACCGGCGGCACTCTGCGCCAGGGCTGGGCCCCCATACACCCACCCGCCCACAACCCCGGCAACACACCAACCAGGACCCAAGCCCCCGAGGCCCAGCCAGTGCCCCAGCCCGGAGACGGAGCACCCCTACAACCCCACGTCCGTCAGCACAGACCCTCCCCTAGCCCCGCTGCACGCATCCACGAGGAAACCGTCACCTAAGAGCCAACAGAGCCCTTAATAGGCCATGACCGCTACCCCGGGTTGAGCCCTCCAAGGAAGATGCTCCTGGGGAACCCCCCGACGCCCTAAGCCTGTCCCTACCCCCACACCAATCACAACAGCATAGGCGGGATCAAACTATGACCCCCCACCCCCGCTAGGTGATGGAGCTGATCAAAGGAGCCCAGAGCAATTGATCTGATGTGGTGGCCGAGGCTGTATCAAGACTAATGTAATCTAATAGATAATTTCTATATTGGTTAGAATTAAGGTTATTTTTATTTTTCCAGTTCATGAGGACAGTTTTCTTGGCTATGCATAGGGCAGTGAAAACCATATGGGCTATATTCTTTTCTGTAGTGACATTATCTAAGCTGCCCAACAAACACACTAAAGGGGAAGTTGGAATGTTACATTTCAGACACTTTGATAAGTCTTCACATATCTCGCGCCAAAACTTCTGCACTGGTGGACAGAACCAAAGAGCGTGAATATAATTGTCTGGTGTATTGTTTTGACAGTGTGAGCAGTTGTTGGTAGACGTAAAGCCCATCTTGAACATCCGATGACCTGTATAGTACACTCTATGTAATATTTTGTATTGAATTAATTGAAGACTGGGATTTCTGATTAGATGAAAGGTTTTTAAGCAAATCTGAGACCAGAAGTTTTGGTCTAAGTTAACTGATAAATCCGCTTCCCATTTTGCAATAGGAAGTGATATTGATTCATCTGTTTTAGAAAGCATTCTGTATATTTTGGATAGTAATTTGGGGGGTTTAAGAGTAAGAAATTGAACCACACTTGGTGGTGTTTGTAGTTCAACTTGACCCGGTTTAAATTTCTTTTTTACTATGGATTTAATTTGTTGATATTCTAAAAATCTTTTCTTGTTGATCCCATATTGTGTAACCAGTCTGTCAAATGGAATAAATTCTGTTCCTTCTAGTATATGTTCTAAATATTTGATTCCTTTACCACTCCAATCTGAAAGGTTTATCATATTATTGTTTTATAATATGTCAGGGTTGTTCCAGATAGGTGTACGTTTGCATGGGATTAATGAAGACGCTGTCAATTTTAGAAACTCCCACCATGCTGTCAGAGAAGAGCTGATGTTGACGCTTTTGAAGCATTCATGTCGTTGGATGTTTGAGCTGATAAGCTCTAGATTATTGCAAAGTGCTTGTTCTACATCTAGCCAAGGTTCATCTAAGAGGGTATGTTTTAGCCATCCTGAGATAAACTGAAGCCTGTTGGCTAAGAAGTAGTGCTGAAAGTTAGGCAGTTCTAGTCCTCCTTTATCCTTGGTCTTTTGTAGTGTTTTTAAGCTTATACGTGGGGGTTTATTTTTCCAAAGGAATTTGGACATACATGAATCTAGAGATCTGAACCAATCTTGTGGCGGTTTAGTTGGGATCATTGAGAATAAATAATTTATTTTTGGTAAGACCATCATTTTTATAGCGGCAACCCTTCCCATGAGTGATATGGGTAGACATTTCCATCTAGCCAGATCATCTTCTACCTTCTTTAAAAGTGGGATATGGTTTAATTTAGTTAGATCTTCAAGCTTGGGAGAAACATTAATACCTAAATATTTTATATTTCCCGATTGCAGTGGTGTAGAAGAGGAATTATGGAAGGAGCAATTAATCAGAAGGACTGTAGATCTCTGTGGCTTTTAAACCCCATAACACGCCGTGCCAAATAATTGGTCCACCCCAAGGATCAGGCCCAAATATGAATAAATTTTACATGCTTTACTATCTATCCATCTATGAATTAAGGTATACTAAATAAATGCTGCTAAAGAGATTTGGAAAAACATTATACTATCTTTTTTTTGTTAATCTTTTATGTATTAAAAAGAAGAAAAAATTAGAAAGCATGAAAAAGTGCTGTGTGGCTCTCCATGCTGTAATATATTGCTATTTCTACAGGTTTCCCAAGGGGACGCTACTGAGAAGCTGGCTCACCAAGTCGCGGCCCAGGTTGCTGCTACTGATCGCAGGCTTGAAGAGGCCTCAGGTGACCCTCATGAGGCGGAAAAGGATGAAGCGCACAAAAGTAGCAAAGGCCACGTAAGCGGTAAATATAGTTTATGTTGCATGGAGAAATGCTGGAACCAACTGGTGACAAATTGAAAAAATATCACAGCAAAATAAGATTATATTTTTACAGATCCAATCAGGTGACAACATTCTTATCTTTGTCATTCATTCAATTTTCATTTATCAGTCGAAATAAATGTCAATAGACTGGCTATTGCTAAAACAGTGTTGGAATCTATTATTTTTCTGGTTCTCTCGCTGATCGGACCAGTAGTTACATGTGCATGCGTTACATGTTTTTTTTGTTTTGTTTTTTGCATGGCTGTGGCTCAGGAGGTACAGCAGGTTTTCTATTATTGGTTGGTTAGTGGTTTACTATAACAATATTCCCTGTAAATCCTCTGTTGGCTGATTATTTAATAATAAAATGTAAATTTACAGTAATTGACTACACAGCAGTGGGAAATAAAGGTCATTAGAGTGCATCTATGTAAAGTAAGCAAGTTTAAAGAAGTCATTCTGGCACTATTGTCTTTTTCAGTGCCAAGTGTCAACACAATGCAGAGCAATTACATAAATCTTGCTTCTTCAGACTATTTTAGTAGTGTTACATCCTCATTGCATAGAGCTATGAATATTGTGGTCCCTCATTAAAAAAAGGCAGATACCAGAAGTCTACCAGAGCAAATAATAAGTGATATCTATGTGTGTTTAACATATCCAATGTGCCTTGCCGTGGGGTTGTACTGAAAAAAATAGAAAAAAAAAAGAGGTTAATTTCCTGGCGACTTTTAGGCACCAACAACATTGTATGTTCTTCTGTGCGAGTGTCACAACTCACTTGATACAGCCTATCTTTAATCAATATTAAAGTGCTAGTAGGTGCGTGCTGCTTCAGGGCGCACCAAGTGACCATAAATTTTTATCACTTGGTGGAAGGGTGAGTCTAGGGTATTGTCAAGACTGCTCCAGTGGAAAATCTTCTGTGGAGCAAAAAGGCCCCGCTGTCTGCTCCTCCTCAGAGTCAGTGTCGCCCAACACCACATTGATGCTGTGAGCAGCACAAACACTCCACTAAAGGTTGCTAAAGCATCCCCATGCCCTCCCACAACAAGTTATTGAACCCCGGCGAATCTCTTCCCCGAATTATAGGAAGCGTCAGGCACGGGCTATGTGCTGACTTCCCAACTAGCTTTTGCCCTAATATTTGTTTCATGAATCTCTCCATACATAAACCTAACCTTCACCCACTCCGCCTCCAATAATGTCCTGGGCCAAACCAGGGTTTGGTGAACCAGGGTCTGCATGCAACCCAAATCCATCATAGCCTGGCGGCTATATTCACTATATCCACCATAGTCCATACCACCTAGCATCTTACCAGAACGTTGCACGTCTCTCCTGGACTGAGGGAGGGTGTTGACCCCTCAGCAACACAGAACACCTGCCTGACCTCTGTAAGCGTGTATTCCTGGGGAAAATGTCCCAGCTGCCCCCACCACCAACACTGCTGCACAACCTGCAATGAAGCTGTCCTCTGAACATGCTGCTGTACCCCTCCCCTGCAGCTGAGCCTCAAACCAAACCCCACTACACTGTATTAATCTTTCACTCAACCTTGACTGGTCTCCCAGCTCCTGCAACCAAAAAAAAAAAAAAAAAAAAATCCCCAAAATGATGCTGCCACCATCATGCTTCATTGTAGGGATGGTATTGGCCAGGTGATGAGTGGGTTTCTCCTCTCTTAATTGCCCCTTGGGGATAAATAAAGTTTTTTTGACTTTGACTTTCCTAGAGATCTGATGCTTGCGTTCAGGCTAAATAGTTCAATTCTTGTTTCATTAGACCTGAACATTTTGTTTTGGTCTAAGATTCCTTCAGGTACCTTTTGCAAACTATAGTGCCTTTTATTGAGAACTGGCTTGTACATCAGGGAAACCAAACAACCTCCGGCGAAGCAGATGTCACAACGCAGAGATACCTCGTCAAGCCAGGGCTCTGCAGTCTATTTACACCTGCAGGCCAGTGGACACTCTTTCAGCGATGGGGATGTACACATCCTGGACAGGAAGGAACGCTGGTTTGAGCGCAGAGTCAAGGAGGCCATTTACGTGAAAAGGGAAAGACCATCTCTGAATCGAGGAGGGGACCTAAGGGTACATCTTTCACCATCTTACAATGCTGTGATTTCAGCTATTCCCCAACTCTCTGTGAATGGTACTCATGGCCACTGATCAGTGGCATTTGATGAGTGAGTGTTGATCAGTGGTTGTTCATCAACGGTCATGACAATCTGCATACTAATGATCAAGGAACTAACCTCCCAGCCGATTGTTTATTCAGTGGTTCTTAGAGATGTGCAAAGCAGGCGTATTTGTATTTGTTGAGGGTGGAAAAGTATTTGTATGTGCATTCGAGTAAAATTCTAAATAGGCATAATAATCAAGTTTTTTTGCGTTTAACTTCGAATTAACATTATAGTGTAAGTGTTCTTTAATTATATCCATTATAATAATTATGGATATGCAATATTAGTTGATGTTTTTCCATAAATCCAGCAATGAATATGTAACAAGGAACATCATCGAAAAGAAAATAACAGCAATTGCCTCATCCATGATTAAACCACCAACTGATAAAATACCATTGTGAAGATTATGAACCCCACCACCTCCTTGTTGGAGGACACTGAACAGACAGCGAAACTGACTTGCAGGGGCAGGACATGGTTGTGATGATGAATTGGTGCTGGTGGGGGGATTGATGCTTGTGGGGGGAGTTGGCAGACAGTACCAGGAGAGGATGCTTTAAGTGCATGTGATTATGCAGATGTTGCCAGATGTTTGATATATCTGCCTCTGCTGATTTGACTTTTGCACACATTACATATCACTTTGGTTTAATCTGCAGTACTGGCTGTAAAATGCTTCCACACAGCAACACTCTTTTCTGTTTGATTGCCCAAATCCATGTGGGGAGTTTCAGCTAAGTTAATGAGTGACAGGAAGCTATGCTAAAGTTAATTACTCTATAGCCCACATCTTGCTGTCTGCAAAACTAACTTAAACGTACCATATAACTCCCACAAGTGCATAAAATTCAACACAACTACACAAGCATTGTTTTAACCTTTTAAACCGAACGTTAACGTTACTCTGTCAACAGCCTATTTCAGTAATGCAGCGTAATAGAATAATCTTCCGATCTTCGCGAAAGTTATAAACCACCTCCGGAACTCAGTTAAGGTATAAAAAAATCTATTCAACAATAATAGTGATGCAGTTCAGCCTTTTTTCGCTCAGCCGAGCCTTCTCTGTTGCTGTGTGGAGCAGCCCATGTCAGTCACCTCTTTTACACATCACTCATCTAGTCATGCACAGCGGTCTCATAAGGAAACTCAGCTTTTTGATATAAAGTTTTTCTTGTTCCCGAATATGAATATTTTTTTAAGTATTTGTTCAAAATAAGTATTCTTTAAAAAACACGTTATTTGTACCTTTCTGAATACCGTATTCGGGTTTGGCTCCACTCCTAGTGGTTCTAGTTTCAGTCATTATGCAAATGTACTGTTTATAAGGTTGGGGAAACCTGCAGTCAGCTGAGACCAAAGAAGTCACTTGGATGAGTGACGAAACGTTTCTCCCACTGAAAACGCTACGTCCAGATGAATCAGCTTTTTGGGATATTGTATTTCAATACTGAACTGTAAAATGGCCCTGCTCCCATTTCTCTCTGTGTACTCAGCCTGTATCACTACACTTGCAGTCTTGGAGCGTCTGCTCCCCTTCCTTCTTTCACATAATGATATGATACCAGTCTGTCTTTGGATGTGATTGGCCGCATAGTGTGCCCATGAAAATAAAGTCTCACCCTTGCCGGCATGGATTCTTCAGCCTTGCTGTAAATTACACATACCAACGGGCCATTAATAACTGACATGGAAGAAAAAATAAGACTTGTGAGATTAGAAATCTCTCTTTTTAAGAATCTAGGCCAATAAAGACAGCAGTACAGTCAGTCGATTTTTTTTAGCACACAGAGTTTCAAAACATTTTATAGTTGCAAAGAATTGAAAATGGTCATTTGTTGAATTTGCAGCATTAGTAGATCAATTTTACTGAAATCAAAAGCTATTTCAATCAAAAACATCTTAACAGGTCAAGTTAAATATTAACATAGGACACCTTGTTTGATATCAGTTTTACAATTCTTGCATCCATGTAACTTGTAAGTTTTTGGAAAGTTTCTACTTGAATGTCTTTGCAGCCCCCCAGAGCTGCTGTTTGGATGTGAACTGCCTCCCACCCTCGTATTCTCAATAGGATTGAGGTCAGGGAAGAATGGGGGCCACACCATAAGTTTCTCTTCTTTTATGCCGATAGCAGCCAAAGATGCAGAGGTTCCTTGTAGCATAAGATGGTGCATTGTCTTGCATGAAGACGGTTTTGTTGCAGAAGGCACAGTTCTTCTAGAGAGTGGTCAGTCAGAAACTCCACATACTTTGCAGAGGTCTTTTTCACACCAAGCTCTCTCCCCATGATTCCGGCTCTAAACATGACTCCACCACCTCCTTGCTGATGTTGCAGCCCTGTTGAGGCATGATAGCTGTCCACCAACCATCCACCACTGCATCCATCTGGCACATCCAGGGTTGCACGGCACTCAGGACTGTTTGAAAATTAGTCTTCTTGTAGTTCTGGGCCCACTGCAGCCGTTTCTGCTTGTGAGCATTGGTTAGGGTGGCCAAATATAAGGTTTATGACAAATTGCAAGTCTCTGGAGGATCCTACACTTTGATGTTCGCAGGGCTCCAGAGGCACCAGCAGCTTCAAAATATCTATTTGCTGCTTTGTAATGGCCTTTTAGCAGCTGCTCTCTTAACCTGATGTATTTGTCTGGCAGAAACCTTCCTCGTTGTGCCTTTATCTGCACGAACCCATGTGTGCTGTGACTCAGCCACAAATCTCTTACATTATAGTGATCACGCTTAAGTTTTCGTGAAATAGCTGACGTTTTCATTACATGTCCAAGGCATTCAACTATTTCACGCTTTTCAGCAACAGAGAGATCATTTTTCCTTCCTATATTGCTTGAAAATGGTGGTCTGCTTAATAATGTGGAACATCCTTCTTTAGTAGTTTTTCCTTTAATTGGGCTCACCTGGCAAACTAATGATCATAGGTGTCTAATATTGATTTCAATCATCCAAAGAGCACAATTCCATCCATGGGTTTAATTGAAAAACAACTTATTTAATCTTTATGACACTTAAACACAATTTGCATAATAATTTGGAACGTATAGAATCTATAGAACTAAGATAATAACTTACCACATATTTCAAATTTTCTAGAGAAGGTAAAGACATGGTCCGATGTTCGGTGACTTGGATGAAAATCACATTATTCCTCTTGTATCTGAGGTTCAACTAACAGAGACTCTCCTTTCAAGCACCCTGGCATAGAAGTGTGGTCCTCCGATGGTTGGAGCATGCCCTACAGTCATCCTTCTGAAGATGGGACTCACCATCTCCATGAACATTGTAGAGGCAAACCCAGGGGCTCTAGACCAAGGTGTTGTTTAACTGCCTCAGTGACCTGATCCCCAGTGATAAACGAGCCTTACCCCTAGTCCCCAGATAATCGGATTCCTCTATGGAAGACATGTCTGTGGGAAGAAGTCCTCACAGTATTCCTTACATTACATAACAATATCCTTAGTTGGAACTTTTCCACTCCTAAGTCATCTAACAGTTTGCCAAAATCTCTTTGAGGCAGCCTGAAAGTCTTTTTCCTTGGCCTGCTCCTCCCAAATTCGCGTTTTGTTTTCATCACTCCCCAAGCCGTGTTCCGCTTGGCCTGCCAGTACCTACCGCCAGTACCTAATGCCACGTGTCTTATTTGTGTGCTAATGTGGAATTAAATTTAAGATGGTGCTCTGAGACAAAACATCGGGATAAGCCAGAAAACCTAAATGCAGAACAGAAAATACAGAAAGTAGAAGAACTAAAGAATAATCTGACATCTCAGCAGACGTTTTTCACCAGAGCAAAATCACAAAGTGAAGTTGTTGTGAAAGCAAGTTTTACTGTGATAGATGAGATAGCCAAATCAACCCCATCATTTACCAAGGGAAAGTTTCTGAAGAGCTGCATGATGAAGGTGTGTGACGTGTTGTGTCCAGACAAAACGCAGATTTTGGCAAATGTGAGCCTGAGCAGAAATACGATTGTTAATTGGGTTTGTGAGACGGCCACTGATTTAAGAACACAGTTGTATGAAAGAAGCAAAGACTTTATTGCATACTCTCTTGCTGTGAAACAAAGTACAGACATGATGAACATTACACAGCTGACCATCTTCATCCGTGGAGTGGACTCAAATTTGCGCGTTACAGAGGACATTAAATCAATGCACTGGACAATGACAGGAAAATACATTTTTGAAAACATATGTCAAAGTGTAACTGACATGAAACTGCCCTGGGACAAACTTGTTGGACTTACAAAAAAGTGGACTAGTCGGCAGGATGCAAGTAAAGATGCAGGTGGAGAACTGTACTGGTGAGTTAACAGCATATCACTGTGTCATACAACAGGAAACGCTGTGTGGTAAAGTCCTAAAAATGGAGCATGTAATGAGCACCATAACACAAACTGTAAATTTTATCCGAGCAATTTCAGTCTTTTATGGAGGAAATAGATTCAGAGTTTGCCGACATTTCTCATCATACAGAGGTCCGTTGGCTGAGTTGGGGAAAGTTCTCAATAGAGTTTTTTAGCTCAGCAAGGAAATCTGTCAGTTCATGGACATGGCATGTATGATGCAGTATAGACATTTCAAGTGAAGCTGCTCTTATGGGAGTCACAAATGCACCAGTGCAACTTGCCTCACTTTCCCTGTAGCCAAGTAATGTTGAACCAAGTCAGTGCAACAGTGTTCCCAAATGCGGACATTGCTGATAAATTGAGTGCACTGCGCACTGAGTTCGCACGGCACTTTGGTTTGGTTCAATTCAATTCAATTCAATTCAATTCAATTTTATTTATATATAATAATAATAATAATGGATTGCATTTATATAGCGCTTTTCGGGACCCCTCAAAGCGCTTTACAATACCACTATTCATTCACTCTCACATTCACACACTGGTGAAGGCAAGCTACAGTTGTAGCCACAGCTGCTCTGGGGCAGACTGACAGAGGCGAGGCTGCCATAACGTGCCATCGGCCCCTCTGGCCATCACCAGTAGGCGGTAGGTGAAGTGTCTTGCCCAAGGACACAACGACCGAGACTGTTTGAGCCGGGGCTCGAACCGGCAACCTTCCAATTACAAGACGAACACCCAACTCTTGGGCCACGATCGCCAAATCACAACAAAAGTCGCCTCAAGGCGCTTCATAGATACAGAGAAAAACCCAACAATCAAGCTCTTTGGCGACAGTGGGAAGGAAAAACTCCCTTTTAACAGGAAGAAACCTCCGGCAGAACCAGGCTCAGGGAGGGGCGGGGCCATCTGCTGCGACCGGTTGGGGTGAGAGAAGCACAAAAAGAGATTTTCGAACTGCTTCGCAACCCATTTACAGTTGACATGGAAACTGCACCTGTGCAGATTCAGATGGAGCTGATGGAGCTGCAGTGTAATGGGACACACTCAAGACAAAGTACGACACTGAAGGGCCCGCCCAGCTCCGTCTACATGCGGCTCAAACCTTATGTATGTTTGGTAGCACATATCTCTGTGAGAAGCTGTTTTCAGTGTTGAAGGTTAACAAAACAGCACACAGGAGTCGTCTCACTGATGAACACCTGCAGTCCATCCTGAGAATCTCTACAACACAAGACCTCACACCAAACTTGAACGAGCTTGTCATCTTAAAAGATGCTAGCTTCTGATCTAGCTCTGACAAAATGGCATAAGAGCAAAGAAAATTGAATGTTATGATTTGTTGGGGTTTTTTTTAACTTTTGCTGAAAAGCAGAAATTTTATTTATATTTACAATTTGTTTTTTGCATCATGTTCATATTTTATAGTTTGAATTTGTATCATTTTGACAGGAGAAATTTTTATGAAGAGCAAAATATTTTAAGTTTATTTTGTTTTTTTAATATATGGCATAATAGCAACAAAATCTCATTGTTTTGATTATTTTGATTTGTTGTTATTTTAGCGTTTACTTAAAAGCACAATTTTCATTCATTTTTTCTGGGGGTTTTTGGCAGCATGTTCATATTTCTAACTTGCATAATTTTTACAGGATATATTTTTATAGAGAGCAAAATATTTAAAGGTGAAGTTAAAAGTTTATTTTTTCCAAGTTTATTTATTCTGGAATAATATTCCTGTCTGTTTTTATTCATATTTATATGTAAAAAACATTTTTTTAGTATGTTCAATAAATGTTTATCTTGTTTGGCCCGCGACCTAAAGTGTGCCTTGAGTTTTGGCCCCCTGTGCAATTGAGTTTGACACCCCTGCCCTAGGGTGTCTCCAGCGGCTCCATTTTTCCATTTTTCCAACACAGTCATTTCATTATTCTTTATTTGATGTTAATGGGGTTCATGTTTTCATTACTGATTGTGCATGTACTTTTTCTTACTTTTTTGTCAGTAATTTCTGTTCATCTTGCTGATTGTATTTGTGAAAAAAAGAATACTAGCTATGACAAACTTTGATGAGGTATCCTTTCTTTTTCCAGAACCTGCAGCCGAATGCCCCACTTCACCTCAGTCCTTAAAGGATAGGATGTACTTCCTGGATACGGAAGAGAAAGAAAAGGAAGACTTGTGTGTTGGATCTTTGCCCCAGCAACGAACTAATATCAGAGAACCACAAAACAGAATGACGCTAGAGAATAAACCACACAGACTGAAACCTCCGGACTAATCATTATTAGACCCAGACCTGGACTACCAACTTCACCTGTTTCTTCAAATATGCATCTGTTTTGGCTCATTAGACGCTAATGGTGGTAGCTTCTAAATTATTCTACATTATTCCTGTCCAGAGAATAACTCTTAGTAGACCAAATACAGCTGACATTGTGTTCATACCCTGCTGTCTAAACTTTTTGATGGGCATCAACTCTTGCTTCACATTCTTATGTCAGATTAAAACTTTTCAATTAGCTCATTTCCACAAAGTACGGAGCCCTACAAACCAAGAAAATGTGAACATCAGCACATTCATATATAGGTGATTTACAAATTTCTCAGTTTCTAGACTGAGAAACAGGAGCAAAATACATATACTAGTCATATCTATAATCACAACATTGCAAATAATAGTAAAGCAAATAATACAGTTGCTTTATTACTTGTGCTGTCGTTGCAAGACACGCACTCAAGTAACATTAAGTTGTTACCTGACTATTAGAGGAACATTTGCAGACTACATCCTATAGGTTTTAGGTAAATTTGGGAGGACAACTCTTTTTCATATTTCCATAGAAAAAGTTTTGGAACCTTACACAAGCACCTTGAGGCAACTTGCTGTGATTTGGTACTATATGGAATAAAATGGAATTGAATTGAATTACTTTTCCTGACATAATAAAATCCTCTCACAACATCAGAAAATTAAAGTTTGTGAGGTTCTCTGCTTGGGTAATAAGTTTACAGTCCCTATTGTAACAACAGATCCATTGAGAAATAAAATATCATACGGTAGAAGGTATGAGCTCTGAGAAATGGTCTTACTGATGTGTGGTGTAGTGATGTGCTTACTTTGAAAAAAATTCAGTAAATGGGTTTTTTAAAAAAGGATATGTGCTTCAATGCAACATATCTAGGACTGCTTTCTTCCATTTGTGCAATATCTCTCAAATTTGAAATGAAGCTGAAAAAATAGTTCATGCATTTATTACTTCTGGGCTGGAATTCTGGAATGTGTTATTATGTCCTTAAAATGTATTGAAAAGCCTTTAGTTGATCCAAATTCTGGAGCAAGACTACTGACAGGCTAAAAAGACAGAGCAGGAAAAAATACAGAAATGAACTTAAAATCCTGCTCCTCACATAGAAGCTGGTGAATAATCAGGCCTTATCTTGTCATAATAGCCTTATAGTGCAATATCACCCCATTAGAGCACTTCCCTCTCTGACTGCAGGCTTACTAGTAGTTCCTTGAGTATATAAAAGTAGAAATTGAATGGGAGAAAGTAGAATGGGAGGCAGAGCCTTCAGCTTTAAGGGCCCTCTTCTGTTGAACCAGCTTTCCAGTTAGGATATAGAACACCCTCTATACTTTTAAGATTAGGCTTAAAACTTTCCTTTTTGATTAACCATATAGTTAGGGCTGGATCAGGTGACCCTGAATCCTCACTCAGTTACTCTGGAATACGTGTGCTGGCGGATTCCCCATGCTGGGGATGCATTAAGTGTTTTTTCTTCAGTCCTCTTTTTCACCTCACTATGTGTGCCATTATTAGTTATTATGAATTTCTGTCTCTCTTCCACAGCATGTCTTTTGTCCTGTTTTTCTCCTCTCCCCAAGCAGCCACATCAGACAGCCACCCCTCCTTCAGCCGGGTTCTGCAGGAGGTCGCCAAAGTATTTGCTCATAGAGGGTCATTAGATCGTTAAGATTTTCTCTGTTTCTTTGTGTTATTGTAGGGTCTTTACCTTACATTATAAAGCACCTTGAGGCAGCCGTTGTTGTGATGTGGTGCTGCATAAATATAATCAAATTGAATTGTATTGAAAAGGAGATAGAAGAAACATTGTGGGCAAATAGGTTTTCAAGTAGTTTGAACTAAGAGTGATGTCTCATTTCCTTCTAATCTGATACCAAGTAACTTAATGTGCTTTGAAAATCAAAATAAAAAAGTGTATTTCAAATTATACCTTGAATAAAAGACATCATACTACCTTTTCTTATTTTTTAATTATGAAAAATTATCATACAAGAAATAAAAAATCTGAAAAGTCAATGGTTATATTTAAAAATATTTAATTAACAATCACTCAAAACACATGTGACTGACTGAAAATAATAATAAAGCTGGGAAACATTTTATAAATACATGTTATCATCTTACTATCCTTACCTAAACCTTGTTTTACCCCATGTACGTTGTATTTTTTAACGACACCTAGCCTATATAATCCACTTTAAACCTTACCTGACTAAATCTGAGCCAATTGGATTGATGTGAGGTGATCTCTGGGACACACTCCAATCTAAACTCATACATCTTTGTATTATAGCATGTATTTATTTCATTACTTATTTCATAACCATGTTAATCAGTGTACATTTGAACAAATGGGAATTCAGTAGTTTTAAGGATGAAGTGAATTAACATTACTAAAACTCGACACAAAAACCTAAGCCTAGACATTAATCATTTTCCAAAATTTATCAACAGTGCTACACGTCGCCAACAGCTCCACATTTTCTCCCTCTGTACCTGGATAGTGCAATGTCAGACTTGCCCTTTACAGCACCTGTCCCTCTCCTTCTCTTCAGTTCGCCTCATCATAATCTCATCATATTCGGTGTTATAATTTGCTTTTGATAGTATATGACAAGGTTTGTGGTCTTGCCACGTGTCACAAACCAAGTCTTGGCTGTTTATGGAGCTGAAAAAGCTCCGCTTATGCGTATGCTTATGATCAGCCATTATTGTCAACTGAGGGATTGAACGCACATAAGCCTTGATGCATTTACACATGCATATTTCACATATCACAATGACAGAGGAAGAAGTAGTTCCTACCAATCATTTAGACGATCCAAATAATATATTTATTTTCCACTGTGTTCCTGTTAACTACAACCAAAAATTTAGCCCAAATGACTGCAATATTAATATTTTAATATAAAAATCTGTTTTAGAACATAAATATCTGGATCAGAAGAATCAATATTTCAATATCGATTCGATTTGATTTTAAAAGTGAGAACACTGTCATTTTAACACATTAATCTCTGTTAAGGATTCCTAGGGTAGACACCTGTCAGAATCGCTTATTCTAGGTAAAATAAAGGCTCTTTATGCATCTTCACAAAGAAAGGTTTGATTCATTAAGAGACAGTTTTCTGCTAGTAGACTATAGGAGATAGAATAAACTTCTTGTGCAAATACATTTTCAAGCAGTTTGAACTAAGATTTTAAAATTATACTCAAAATGAAAAAGAAACTGACAAATTTCTGGGAGAACAGTGTTGTTTCAACACACGAACCGCTGTTAAGGATTCTTAACATAGACACCTATCAGACTCTCTTGTTCTAGGTATAATAATTCAATTCAATTCAATTTTATTTATATAGCGCCAAATCACAACAAAAGTCGCCTCAAGGTGCTTTATATTGTACAGTGGATCCTATAATAACAGATACAGAGAAAAAACCAACAATCATATGACCCCCTATGAGCAAGCACTTTGGCGACAGTGGGAAGGAAAAACTCCCTTTTAACAGGAAGAAACCTCCGGCAGAACCAGGCTCAGGGAGGGGCGGGGCCATCTGCTGCGACCGGTTGGGGTGAGAGAAGGAAGACAGGATAAAAGACACGCTGTGGAAGAGAGACAGAGATTAATAACAGATATGATTCAATGCAGAGAGGTCTTTAACACATAGTGAGTGAGAAAGGTGACTGGAAAGGAAAAACTCAACGCATCATGGGAATCCCCGGCAGCCTACGTCTATTGCAGCATAACTAAGGGAGGATTCAGGGTCACCTGGTCCAGCCCTAACTATATGCTTTAGCAAAAAGGAAAGTTTTAAGCCTAATCTTGAAAGTAGAGATAGTGTCTGTCTCCCGAATCCAAACTGGAAGCTGGTTCCACAGAAGAGGGGCCTGAAAACTGAAGGCTCTCCCTCCCATTCTACTTTTAAATACTCTAGGAACAACAAGTAGGACTGCAGAGCGAGAGCGAAGTACTCTAATAGGGTGATATAGTACTACAAGGTCATTAAGATAAGATGGGGCCTGATTATTTAAGACCTTGTATGTGAGGAGCAGGATTTTGAATTCAATTCTGGATTTAACAGGAAGCCAATGAAGGGAAGCCAAAACAGGAGAAATCTGCTCTCTCTTTCTAGTCCCTGTCAGGACTCTTGCTGCAGCATTTTGGATTAGCTGAAGGCTTTTCAGTGAGTTTTTTGTACTTCCTGATAATAATGAATTACAGTCGTCCAGCCTGGAAGTAATAAATGTATGAACTAGTTTTTCAGCGTCACTCTGAGACAGGATATTTCTAATTTTAGAGATGTTGCGCAAATGGAAGAAAGCAGTCTTACATATTTGTTTAATATGTGCGTTGAAGGACATGTCCTGGTCAAAAATGACTCCAAGGTTCCTCACAGCTTTACTGGAGGCCAAGGTAATGCCATCCAGAGTAAGAATCTGGTTAGATACCATATTTCTAAGATTTTCAGGGCCGAGTACAATAACCTCAGTTTGATCTGAATTAAGAAGCAGAAAGTTAGCGGCCATCCAGGTCTTTATGTCTTTAAGACATTCCTGCAGTTTAACTAATTGGTGTGTGTTATCTGGCTTCATCGACAGATAGAGCTGGGTGTCATCAGCATAGCAGTGTAAATGTATGCTATGTCTTCTAATGATGCTGCCTAAGGGAAGCATGTATAATGTAAACAGAATTGGTCCTAGCACTGAACCCTGTGGAACTCCATAATTAACCTCAGTGTGTGAAGAGGACTCTCCATTTACATGAACAAATTGGAGTCTATTAGATAGATATGATACAAACCACTGCAGCACAGTACCTGTAATACCTACAGCATGTTCTAATCGCTCTAATAGGATATTATGGTCGACAGTATCGAACGCTGCACTGAGGTCTAGCAGGACAAGCACAGAGATGAGTCCACTGTCAGAGGCCATAAGAAGATCATTTGTAACCTTCACTAAAGCTGTTTCTGTGCTGTGCTGAGCTCTGAAACCTGACTGAAACTCTTCAAATAAGCCATTCCTCTGCAGATGATCAGTTAGCTGTTTGACAACTACTCTTTCAAGGATTTTTGATATGAAAGGAAGGTTGGAGATTGGCCTATAATTAGCTAAGACTGCTGGGTCTAGAGATGGCTTTTTGAGTAAAGGTTTAACTACAGCCAGCTTGAAGGCCTGTGGTACATAGCCGATTATTAGAGATAGGTTGATCATATTTAAGATTGAAGAATTAATTAATGGCAGGACTTCTTTGAGCAGTTTTGTAGGAATGGGGTCTAAAAGACACGTTGATGGTTTGGAGGAAGTAATTATTGAAGTTAACTCAGAAAGATCAATTGGAGAAAAAGAGTCTAACTTAACATCAATGGTACTAAGAGTAGCTGTAGATAATATTACATCTGTGGGATGATTATTGGTAATTTTTCCTCTAATGATAAGAATTTTATTTGTGAAGAAGTTCATGAAGTCATTACTAGTTAACGTTAAAGGGATGGTTGGCTCAAAAGAGCTCTGACTTTTTGTCAGCCTGGCTACAGTGCTGAAGAGAAACCTGGGGTTGTTCTTTTCTTCAATCAGTGACGAATAGTAAGATGTTCTGGCTTTGCAGAGGGCTTTCTTATAAAGCAGCAAACTATTTCTCCAGGCTAAATGATGATCCTCTAAATTTGTGACACGCAATTTCCTCTCCAGATTACGAGTCATCTGCTTTAGGGTACGTGTTTGAGAATTATACCACGGAGTCAGGTACTTCTGATTAGAGACCTTAGTTTTCACAGGAGCTACAGTATCCAGAGTCGTACGTAGTGAGGAGGTGAAATTATTAACAAGATAATCGAACTCTGTTGGGGTAGCGTTCAGATAGCTGCTCTGCTCTATGTTGGTACAGGGCATTGAAGATGATAACAGTGGGTGGATTATATTCTTAAACTTAGTTACAGCGCTTTCAGAAAGACATCTACTTTGATAAAGTCTACTCTCCACTGCTGTGTAATCAATTATTGTAAATGTAAATGTTATCAGGAAATGATCAGACAGGAGAGGGTTTTCAGGAAACACTGTTAAATGTTCAGTTTCTATGCCATATGTTAAAACAAGATCTAGAGTGTGATTAAAGTGGTGGGTGGGTTCTTTTACATTTTGAGAGAAACCAATTGAGTCTAATAACAGATTAAATGCCATGTTGAGGCTGTCATTTTTAGCATCTACATGGATGTTAAAATCACCCACAATAATTATTTTATCTGAGCTCAGAACTAAATTAGATATAAAGTCTGAGAAATCAGACAGAAACTCTGTGTAAGGCCCAGGTGGACGATAGATGATAACAAGTAAGACTGGTTTCTGAGTTTTACAACTGGGGTGGACAATGTTAAGCATCAGGCTTTCAAATGAATTAAAAGTCTGTCTTGGTCTTTCATTAATCATAAAAACAAATCAGCAGATCCACAAATTATGAATACAGTCTTTTCAGCTATAGAGGTAAAGGTATACTTCATGCACTTATCAGCATACAGTTTAAAGGCTTGCATTTAAACTGCATTGGTGCACACTTGGGCATCTTTTGTTTAACATGGTTATACCATTGTGAATTTTGCTATTTAAATATACTCAAGAGTCTATCGTGTGTTGCATATGTGTGACATCCAGCTAAAAATCGAAAATATATTTTTTTAAATCAGTAACTTTGCAAATTTAGAGGAAATGTTTTTGGACAACAAATGAGTCGCCTTTTAGACAGGGTTTGAATAATTAGCGCTGACAGCCATTTATGAAGCGACGGCTATAACAGACATACTTACCGTGTGAAAGGACCGCGGATGTCTTGGAGCAGTGAAGCACGCTGTATTGTTGCTTTTCTCTTATGCATAAGCAACGCCAGCCTGTCGAGGCATCAACTGGCCTTTCTGCCGGCTGACTGGTCCCTCAGCTTTCATGCTAGGATCTGCAGCACAACTTCGCTCTGGCCACTGGGGCACGGCAAAACTTGCAAGTCCTAGTTTTGGTTCTTCACTGCTCGCAGAGAATTAACAATGGTGGCTTCTGAAGTGAGCGAGCTTTATTGCGACAGTGATGTACCAAACAAAGGAAAGGGTGGCGAGAAACAGAACTGAAAACACTCTAAACTGGGGAAACTAAAAGTTAAACAACAAAACCTGAACGTCAGTGAGGGTACCTTGCAGGGAGGACAGCGCGGGGAGAATGCACAGGGAGACGGAGGAAGATACACAGGCAGACTCAGAGGCGGAGCCAGACATTTGAAACACCCGGGGCTTAGCCCTAAAGGGTAGTATGCATGTGGTATTTTTATTTTTATTTATTTTTTTTTTTTGGGGGGGGGGGGGGGGGGTTAGAAATGACTGAAAGATTAATAGGCTCTGTTTTGAGTTTTGTTCAAAAAAGAATGACTTCATATAGGGAAAAATATATATCACATGTGCAGGACATCTTAAACTAGTTTTTTAATTAAGCAGCAAGGCAGAACAAAGTCGGGGCTGTATCAAGACACAGGGACTAAACCCCAATTCAACCAGACCCAGAACTGATCCGGAATTAAAACAGGACTACAACAGTTCAAAATCAGGACTACTGAGGACTTAACCAAGACAGAACCAGAATCAGAACTAGATGATAGTAGCACTAAAAATCATCATAGACCTGCACTACACTTATTTTTTAATTCCACCAAAGTACAATATTTAGATTGAGAAAAGTTTATATAATTATTTATCCTTGTTGTGCAAACAAGCCTGCATAACTTAATAAATATAGAATTTGAAAAATAGCAAACCTAAAAAGAAACACTAGGTACGAGATACATGAGTACCTATGATACGGTGATACTTTTGGTAAACGACCATTTGACTAACATGTGTGTCTCACCTGCTCTTGTTCATCTCTGTTCTGTCCTCATTCTCCATCTCCCTCTCTGTTCCTCTCTCTCCCTCTTTGTGCTGACAATCATCAAATATACAGTTGAAACCACATATTTATGTACTGTTCAGATCAAAACACAAACACTTTTTAATTGTAACATCAAATCGGACTAAATGTTTATTTTTTTAGATTGATAAATATAAAAAACATATTTGTTAACTTTAAGAGTAAAGAGAGAAACTATCTGTATTTCTTAATTGCAAATGGCACCAAATTGTATTCAAACTGAGCCACACTTATGGAGCTCCACAGTTCTTTTCCTGGTGTTTTGGTTGACATCTCTTGATTTTCCCATTTCAAAAAAACAGGCTCTGTGTTTTGCCTTATATGCATCCACAGCTGTGCCACCAGTTTACTCACATGGACTCTACTAACCTATCAGAAGCTTCTTCAGCTCAGAATGGAATCGTCTGGAGTTTCTTACTAATTAACAATAAACTTAATGTATATGTACTCCTAAATTTGATCAAAGTGATAAAAAATAGACAGCTCTGTCTCTCTTTATTCTGACATTTAACTAATTCAAAAGATATTTCAATATTTATCTAAAACAAAAGTTTACTCTAAATTGATGTTGTACAGTAAAAATGTTTTATGTTTTCTCCCTAAAGTGTATGTAAATATCTGGTTACAAATGTGAATATCCTGCTGTGTACTGAAATCCCTCTTGTTTTGCATAGAAATATACTGAACAACATACAAAGCATAATATATAAAATAACATTTACCTGAGTTTTTTCTTTGAAAGAAGCCTCTAATGTCCATTCTTATATTTCAGTACATAACTGAGACCGATTTAGTCGGGGAGGGTAAGAACTGAAAATATGAAATAAACACACGTAAGCGAAGACTCTAAAAAAATAGCATTTCGGCTTTTCATTTCGCCATTCGTTGATTCACTTGAAGAGCGAGTAACGTAATATTGGTCAAGTGATCAGTTTGATATCAATCTTTCGTGATGCACCGTCATATTTACATTATTTGTACGGTATGAATGATTTTCTTTGGTAACTGGTCAAACTTAAGCTCTCCTTAGTATGGCTGGCTCCGTTTCTCCAACAGCGCACACAGGCAGCAGCTGCCCCGCCCCCTCGCTCAGTCACTTAGTGCCTGAGCTCGGATCATACCAATATCAGGGGGGATTCACGCACAGTCGTAAATTCCCACAGTGTGCACTATGTGCTTCGAATATTGTGTGTACTTTTTGTTTTATACAGTTGTCAGCCAGACATCTAACTATGAAAAAATTACACTCCAAAAGACCCCGGGCTTCTGACAAAACAACCCGGGCTTAAGCCCAGTAAGCCACCCCCACGCTCCGCCCCTGGGCAGACTGCGGTAAAGTGAGCCGTCATTTGTGAGCCGCGGTCAAGCCTGCCGCCTCCTATCCGCCGCATAAATTTCCTTGCGCTTTTACACCAGTCTTTACGGTAGCGCCTTTTCGCTTTATATCCTGATTGAAAGCCTAGACTCGCGCACACATGCACGCGCGTGAACAGTCACACGCACGCGCGCACACAAATTACAATGGAACAGCCCAATACAGCCATCGTGACAGTCTGGTTGCATATTCAAAAATTCATTAAAAATCATTCTTAAAAGTTGATGCCAAGCTTTCAACACAATCCTCTTCTCGGACACCTACTTTACCTCTGGGCCAGTTTTTACCCAGATTTACTGTAATATTACTCAGAAATCACAGTAAACTCATATTCAGTGCAATACAGTCAATGCACTACAATTATGTTTATTTCAAAAATTCATTAAAAGTCATCCTGAATAGTTGAGGTCCAACTTTCAACACATCCCTCCTCTGGGACACCTACTGTACCTGTGTGCCAATTTTCATCCAGATTTACTGTAGAATTCCTCAGAAATTAAAGGGTACTTGTATTCAATGCAATACAGTCAATACAATAGAATTATGTCAATTTTCAGAAATTCATTAAAAATCATCCTGAGTAGTTGATGTCCAACTTTCAACACATCCCCCCTCTGGGACACCTACTGTACCTGTGTGCCAAGTTTCAGCCAGATTTACTGTAAAATTCCTCAGAAATTAATGGAAACATTTATTCAATCTAATACAGCCAATGCACTACAATTGTGTCAATTTTCAAAAATTCATTAAAAATCATCCTGAGTAGTTGATGTACAACTTTCAACACATCCCTTCTCTGGGACACCTACTGTACCTGTGTGCCAATTTTCATCCAGATTTACTGTAATCTTTATCAAAAATTGAAAGAACAATTATATGTCAATGCTGGATGTGTGTCCTTTCAAAGTGACACTAAATAACAGAACTCAGGCACATCAGGGAATAATCCAAAAGGCGGATTTATTAAACAAAAACAACATACAAAATATCTCTAACCCATACTACATAACCTAAAAAGAAACAAAGGGACACTTAGAAGCACAAGGAAACAATACTGAAAGGGCAAGAGACACAGTCCAAACATAATCCACAACTAAAATGCCAAAAGAACAAGTCATCCCACATAGCAGACGGGTCTTGCCTGGATCTGGTGTCAAGCCGGCACTGCTGGCTGACTTCTGGCATGGTAAGATGGCACTGTTTATGTGATGGCATGCCACATTTGGCCTGATTGGGTGAATGTGACATGTTGTATAGAGCACTTTGAGTAATATGGGTGAGTAAAAAAGTGCTGTATAAGAATCAGTCCATTCACTGTCTGAACAGAGTTTCGTCATGTCACTTTTGCACTATTATGTTCCAGCACATGTTGTTATTACATGGCTTACATGGCTAAGGTACACATTAGGCTGACATCTGGGGCCAGAGCTGAAACTGTTCTGGGCCAGCACAGGGCCAGCAGTGTGTCTGCAACTGGCCTTGTGCTGGCTCATGTGTGGGCCACCTCTGGTAAACCAGATCTGGGCCACCATAGGGCCGTCATTCTTTGCGGTACGCAGGCCATGTGTAAGCACATTGTGTGGGACAGATCCAGGCCATACCAATTTTGCTATGTGGGAGGAATTATGTAAAAATAGAAACATCATAAAAATGAAAATGAACATAAAGTAAAATGTACTGAAAAGAACATCAGTATGGCCATCATTATTTGCTTGGAAAGTCTAAAGTTCCATGGCTTTGAACAGCCAGAGAACGCAATGCCCAGCTTAGAGTGACTAAAAGTAACTTCTTTTAACATTCTGTCATTCTGCTTCTATATCAAAAAACCACTAAAAATAGTCATTTGAAAAAAAATATTCGCCACTTTTCATCAGTTTGGGTTCCTCTGTTTATAGCAATTTTTAGAAAAGAACCCAATACCTTTGTCACTATACAGTTGTACAGTGAGATACAGAGCATCTCCTACTCATTGCAAACATGCTGGGAGGGTGGCTCTATCCGCCTTAGTGCAGCTGCTGTACCATACTGTGATGCAGTAAGTTAGTAGGCTCTCAATGGGCGAGTGGTGGAAGGGTGAGCTGTAGTCCACAAAGAGCATTCTGGCGTAGCTCTGCCGCTGTTCTAGGTGACTCAGCACCGAGTGGAGGGTGATGGCATCTTCTGTGAATCTGTTTGCACGGTATGCAAACTGGTGGGGGTCGAATTCTGGGGGGAGGTAATCCTTGGTGGTGCTGAAGGACTAGTCTCTCAAAGCATTTCATGATTACCGGTGTGAGGGCCACAGGGCAATAATAGTTCAGGCTGGTGATGGGAGACTTCTTTGGCACTGGGATGATTGTGGCTGATTTTAGACAGGATGGGATGGCTGCTTCATCCAGTGAGAGGTTGAAGATTCTGGTGGAGATGAGGGTGAGCTGGTGGGCACATGGTCTTAGCACTTTACCACGTATTCCGTCTGGACGCCTTCCTGGGGTTCACTGCTAGGAACACTCATCTGACATCGTGCTCCGTTACAGTGAATGGAGCGGTGCAGGAACCAGGTGAGGATGAGGATGGGAGCAGGGCTGAGGCAGATGAATGCTGCTGTTGTGGTGTTTCAAAGCGGGCGAAGAAGCTGTTTATGTCCTCTGCTAGCTGCACACTCAGGTTTTCTGTTTTCACAGTTCTGCCTCTGTGGTTTATGATGTCTATTATTCCATGCCATGTGTTGTTGCTGGACAGGTGGGACCCCTTTTCAGGTCAGCTCGAGCAGACCTGTACAGAGCTCTGTCAACAGACCTACAGGGAGTGCAGAATTATTAGGCAAGTTGTATTTTTGAGGAATCATTTTATTATTGAACAACAACCATGTTCTCAATGAACCCAAAAGACTCATTAATATCAAAGCTGAATGTTTTTGGAAGTAGTTTTTATTTATTTTTTTGTTTTAGTTATTTTAGGGGGATATCTGTGTGTGCAGGTGACTATTACTGTGCATAATTATTAGGCAACTTCACAAAAAACAAATATATACCCATTTCAATTATTTATTTTTACCAGTGAAACCAATATAACATCTCCACATTCACAAATATACATCTCAGAATCAGAATCAGAATCAGAATCGTGTTTATTGGCCAAGTACTGTATATGTGCAGACACATACAGGGAATTTGGTTCCGGTAGATGGTGGCTCTCAAGCACAGCAATGTAAATCTCACACACACACACACAAGTGTCTATATATACACATTACACATACATACACAAAGCTATGTAAACCAACTATAAATAACGAATCTAACCTTATATACATAAAATACAGAAATGAATGAGGTGGAATGAATACTACAAAATGTACATAAGGTGCAGTTGCAGTCTGGCAGTGGGAGCAGTGTGACAGGTCAACTGTTAAGAAGGGAGATGGCGAGGGGAAAGAAACTGTTCCTGTGTCGGGTGGTCCTGGTCTGCAGGCTTCTGTACCGTCTGCCAGAGGGCAGCAGATCAAAAAGTCTGTGTGCAGGGTGTGAGGGGTCTGCGATGATTTTCCCTGCCCGTTTCCTGGTTCTTGAGAGGTACAGATCCTGGATGGAGGGCAGGGGGGGTGCTGATGATCCTTTCTGCTGCCCGTACAGTCCGCTGCAGTCTGCTCCTGTCCTGTTTAGTGGCTGCTCCATACCAGACTGTGATGGAGGAGCACAGGACAGACTCAATGACCGCAGTGTAGAACTGGATCAGCAGCTCCTGTGGAAGACTGTACTTCCCCAGTTGTCTCAGGAAGTACATCCTCTGCTGGGTCTTTTTTAGGATGGAGTTGATGTTGGTCTCCCACTTCAGGTCCTGGGAGATGGTTGTACCCAGGAACTTGAAGATCTTCACAGTCGACACAGGGCTGTCTGATATGGTGAGGGGGAGCAGAGTTGAGGGATGTCTCCTGAAGTCCACTGTCATCTCTACAGTCTTAAGAGTGTTCAGCTCCAGATTGTGCTGACTACACCAGTGTACCAGCCGCTCAACTTCCTGCCGGTATGCAGACTCATCACCATCTTGAATGAGGCCAATGACAGTGGTGTCATCTGCAAACTTTAGGAGTTTGACAGCAGAGTTATTGGAGGTGCAGTCGTTAGTGTAGAGGGAGAACAGTAGTGGTGAGAGGACACATCCTTGAGGGCACCAATACTGAGGGACCGAGTTTCAGAGGTGATCTCCCCCAGCCTCACTTGTTGCTTTCTGTCTGTCAGGAAGCTGGTGATCCACTGACAGGTAGCTGGTGACACGCTGAGCTGGGAGAGTTTGGAGGAAAGAAGTTCAGGCACAATGGTGTTAAAAGCCGAACTAAAGTCCACAAACAGGACCCTGGCATAAGTTCCCGGGCGGTCAAGGTGTTGCAGGATGTAATGCAGCCCCATGTTCACTGCATCATCCACCGACCTGTTTGCCCGGTAGGCAAACTGCAGAGGGTCCAGCTGGTGGCCTGTAATGTCTTTCAGATGGGCTAACACCAGTCGTTCGAAGGATTTCATGACCACAGACGTCAAGGCGACAGGTCTGTAGTCATCCAGTCCTGTGATGGTGGGTTTCTTGGGAACAGGGATGATGGTGGAGCGTTTGAAGCAGGAGGGAACTTCACACAGCTCCAGGGATCTGTTGAAGATGCGAGTAAAGATGGGAGCCAGCTGTTCAGCACAGGTTTTGAGGCAGGAGGGTGAGACGCCGTCTGGTCCGGGGGCTTTCCTGGGCTTCTGTTTCTGGAATAGTCGGCTCACATCCTGAGTGTGTATTCTTAGTTTCAGGGAGGAGGAAAGGGGGGTGAGAGGTGTGGTGGAGGTCGTTGAGTCTGGGTTGGAGAGGGTGGTGGTGGTCGTTGAGTCTGGATTGGGGAGGGTGGGGGTGGTCGTTGAGTCTTGATTGGGGAGGGGCAGGGTGAAGGGGGGAGAGGTGGAAGGTGTGTTGGGGGTCAATGTCTGAAGCAATGTCCCTGGGGAGGGGAGGGTGGGGCGTGGGAGTCTGTCCGTTTCAAACCTGCAATAGAAAGTGTTTAACTCATTGGCCAGGTCTTTGTTTGCTTCAATAGTGGGTGGGGGGCGTCTGTAGCTGGTGATTTCCTGCAGGCCCCTCCACACTGACGCAGGGTCGTTGGCTGAGAGCCGTTCTTCCAGCTTCTGGGAGTAGATCCTTTTAGCTGCTTTGATCTCCTTGGTCAGTGTGTTCCTGGCTTGCTTGTACAGGACCCTGTCACCACTTCTGTAAGCGTCCTCCTTGGCCTTGCGAAGATGTTGGAGTTTAGGAGTGAACCATGGTTTATTGTTGTTGTATGTGCAAAAGGTCTTTGTTGGCACACACACGTCTTCACAGAAACTGATGTATGATGTCACAGTGTCCGTGAGCTCATCTAGGTTCTCAGATGCAGCTTCAAAAACAGTCCAATCAGTGGAGTCAAAACAGTCCTGCAGTTCCTGCTTTGCTGCGTTAGTCCACTTCTTCACAGTTTTGACTACAGGTTTGGCACGTTTGAGTTTTTGCCTATAAACTGGAATAAGATGGACCATGCAGTGATCAGAATGTCCCAAAGCTGCCCGGGGCACAGAGCGATAGGCATCTTTTAGAATGGTGTAGCAGTGATCCAGTATGATGTTGTCCCTGGTGGGGCAGTCTATATGCTGTCTGTATTTAGGGAGTTCGTAGTTTAGGTTTGCTCTGTTAAAATCCCCAAGAATAATTGTAAAGGAATCCGGGAATTTCCTCTCCAGGGTAGTAATCTGGTCAGCCAGCTCGCACAGTGCGTTGTTCGCGTTGGCCTGTGGAGGGATGTAAACTCCGACCAGCATGAAGGAAGAAAACTCCCGCGGTGAATAAAAAGGTTTACAGTTGATGAGAAAACTTTCCAAGTGTGGGCTGCAGTGTTTCTGTAACACTGTGACATCAGTACACCAACCTTCATTAATGTAGAAGCAGACTCCACCACCCTTTGTTTTCCCTGAGAGCTCTGTTTCGCGGTCCGCCCGGTGAAGTTGGAAGCCCGGCAGATTTAAGACAGCGTCTGGGACTCGCTCACTGAGCCAGGTTTCAGTGAAGCAGAGGGCAGCAGAGCGTGCAAAGTCCTTGTTAGTCCGGTTTAAGAGCAGTAATTCGTCGACTTTGTTTGGAAGAGAGCGGAGATTCGCGAGGTGAATGGAGGGGAGTGCCGTGCGGAATCCTCGCCGACATTCAAAAACAAAACAACAACAAATCAGCGACCAATATAGCCACCTTTCTTTGCAAGGACACTCAAAAGCCTGCCATCCATGGATTCTGTCAGTGTTTTGATCTGGTCACCATCAACATTGCGTGCAGCAGCAACCACAGCCTCCCAGACACTGTTCAGAGAGGTGTACTGTTTTCCCTCCTTGTAAATCTCACATTTGATGATGGACCACAGGTTCTCAATGGGGTTCAGATCAGGTGAACAAGGTGGCCATGTCATTAGTTTTTCTTCTTTTATACCCTTTCTTGCCAGCCACGCTGTGGAGTACTTGGACGCGTGTGATGGAGCATTGTCCTGCATGAAAATCATGTTTTTCTTGAAGGATGCAGACTTCTTCCTGTACCACTGCTTGAAGAAGGTGTCTTCCAGAAACTGGCAGTAGGACTGGGAGTTGAGCTTGACTCCATCCTCAACCCGAAAAGGCCCCACAAGCTCATCTTTGATGATACCAGCCCAAACCAGTACTCCACCTCCACCTTGCTGGCGTCTGAGTCAGACTGGAGCTATCTGCCCTTTACCAATCCAGCCACGGGCCCATCCATCTGGCCCATCAAGACTCACTCTCATTTCATCAGTCCATAAAACCTTAGAAAAATTAGTCTTGAGATATTTCTTGGCCCAGTCTTGACGTTTCAGCTTGTGTGTCTTGTTCAGTAGTGGTCGTCTTTCAGCCTTTCTTGCACTGAACATAAGTTCCCTGCAATTTCTGAAGAATATTACAGTAAATCTGACTGAAACTTGGCCCAGACGTACAGCAGGTTTCCCGGAGGAGGGATGTGTTGAAAGTTGGACCTCAACTACTCAGGATGATTTTTAATGAATTTCTGAAATTTCCATAATTGTAGTGTATTGGCCGACTGCATTGGATACAAGTACCCTTTAATTTCTGAGGAATTCTACAGTAAATCTGGCTGAAACCTGGCACACAGGTACAGTAGGTGTCCTAGAGGGGGATGTGTTGAAAGTTGGACATCAACTACTCAGGATGATTTTTAATGAATTTTTGAAAATTGACACAATTGTAGTGCATTGGCTGTATTAGATTGAATAAATGTTTCCATTAATTTCTGAGGAATTCTACAGTAAATTTGGATGAAACTTGGCACACAGGTACAGTAGGTGTCCCAGAGGGGGGATGTGTTGAAAGTTGGACATCAACTACTCAGGATGATTTTTAATGAATTTTTGAAAATTGACATAATTGTAGTGTATTGGCTGACTGCATTGGATACAAGTACCCTTTAATTTCTGAGGAATTCTACAGTAAATCTGGCTGAAACCTGGCACACAGGTACAGTAGGTGTCCTAGAGGGGGATGTGTTGAAAGTTGTACATCAACTACTCAGGATGATTTTTAACCTAGAGTCATAGGTTTTGCTCTATGTACTTCTTGGCAAGTAAAATTTTACTTTGTTTTATGACCGCAGCCCTTAAAAAAAAAAAAAACTCGACTGACGCCACAAACCACCGTCAAACCTCTGTTCAATGTACTAAAACTAGCACCAACCACTACTGCACTTCACGGCCGCACCACCAGAACACGGCCGTATCATAAACCAAACCTACGGACGTGTTTCGCTCTCGCGTTGCCAGCGTTCAACCGCACCGTGAAGCCAGCATCTGCTTTTCCTTAAATCAACTTCTATTTCATAGCCGGCAAGAGCCAGGACGTAACCGACACCATAAACAAACTTCAAACCTCGACTTCAATGTACTGGACTAATGGCCGCGTCTTCAGAAGAAATTCTAATGTATTATTGCTACAGAAGCCAGTCTTAGACAAAATTAAATGTGGAAGGTAAAGTGGCTGCAACTAGCTCAACGTAGTATCTTATTAGTTTCTCGGTAGAAGCAGTTTATTTAACACACTGGAATTCAGCCTCAACTTATGTTGTTAGTATCTTGCGCCAAAAACCAGACACCGACAAATTTACTGTGAAAATACATGTGACTCAGTGAACAGATTAATTTGGAAAGCCCAATATGCACATTTGGTATTTATAATACAACAGGCTGTGCTTACCTTTCTGTTTTAGGCCGGCCTTCTGTTCACCTTGCCCCACGATCTCACCAAAAAGCCAAATCTGCACCTCCTCAGCACACCAAAGATCCGGGTCACACGGCACCAAGTTGTTGAAATCTCCCAATTCTTTGAATCTTTGGGCTGAAGGAGGGACAATACTCGGTGTATAAATGCTCAATCAACAATCATTTATTTCCATACAATTCAACAGTCAGAGCATTACAACGTCCGGACGGGAGAGATGCTACCAGAGGGTCAGGCACATGTCTCAAAATGGTGACGGGTTGCTCAGCTTTTTATAGTCTCTAGTGGTCCCCAGCTAGTCGTAAAAGCCAAAACATCACATTTTTTCTCTGTTACAGCGCCTAAGTTATGACCTCGGCAGTTGTTTCTCTGCTTTCTGTAAGGTGGGGGTGTGGAATTCTACAGTAAATTTGGATGAAACTTGGCACACAGGTACAGTAGGTGTCCCAGAGGGGGGATGTGTTGAAAGTTGGACATCAACTACCCAGGATGATTTTTAATGAATTTTTGAAAATTGACATAATTCTACTGTATTGGCCGACTGCATTGGATACAAGTACCCTGCAATTTCTGAGGAATTCTACAGTAAATCTGGCTGAAACCTGGCACACAGGTACAGTAGGTGTCCCAGAGGGGGGATGTGTTGAAAGTTGTACATCAACTACTCAGGATGATTTTTAATGAATTTCTGAAAATTGACATAATTCTATTGTATTGACTGTATTGAATTGAATATAAGTTTCCTTTAATTTCTGAGGAATTCTACAGTAAATCTGGATGAAACTTGGCACACAGGTACAGTAGGTGTCCCAGAGGGGGGATGTGTTGAAAGTTGTACATCAACTACTCAGGATGATTTTTAATGAATTTCTGACATTTCCATAATTGTATTGACTGTATCGGGACGTTACATTGTAATTTGTGCGCGCGCGCACGTGTGCGCGGGTATAGGCTTTCAATCGGCACATAAAGCGAAAAGGCGCTACCGTAAAGAGTGGTGTAAAAGCGCAAGGAAATTTATGCGGCGGATAGGAGGCGGCTGGCTTGACCGCGGCTCACAAATGACGGCTCACTTTACCGCGGTACAGGCAGGGATGACACCAAACAGAGAGAGCACAAACGAAACCCTGGGAAACCAAAACACAACAGCATAATACATAACAATATCAAAAGAAAAAGTACAACAACCAAAAACACTGGGTCACCGACCCAGGACCATGATATTTATTTTCCTTCATGCTTCTCTTTTGGAATTCTGCTCATATATCATCTCTTTTACCTTTATTAGAGTAACGGACTTAAGGAAAAAATTCTGTCCAGTGCTATGGACTGTTTTACCCCAGCAACTATCTGATAAGCTTTCAAAATATACAATAAATTAAAAAAAGTACACAAGTTACACTATAACATTAAACAAACAATGAATTTATTTTGAAGTTTAGGTTCGTTTCTGGTTACGCCCACTGAAATATTTTGAAAGTTGCAGCCGGAAACGTGAGTAGATTTGCCAACTGTTGTGGGGATGCTGAGGAGAGAGCATCCTTCACTGTAGGTTTTCACACACACAGGCCGTGTGTTTTATACGCTGTGATGTTACAACGCCGAGCAGTGTTACATTTTACTTGACTGCCGTGAGTTGCTCTTACACGGAAAACTACGCTTTCAAGCTAAGCTAGGAGCTGACACTCCAAGATTAGCGATGGTGGATTTGTCCGAAGGTGGTGCAGTGTCAGTCGGACACAACAGAGACAGACAGGGATCAGGTTCGGGTAATAATGATAGGATAACGTCGAAGAAGTCGCGAACGAGAAGAGGCAAAAGAGGAAAGAGAAGGAGGAACAAAAAGAACAACAGGAACAAAACGCCACCGCCGTATTTACCACCGGAGGTAGCTACCCTTCTATAGCCTGGGCATGATTATGGGACCTCCAGCCCGCTAAGCTAGCTAGTGATACTGTAGCAAACCATAGTCGAGCGCAGGTTATTTGCGGCTACACTTTGTTTACACCATACAGCTACCTATAACATGGCGGAAAATACTCTTATATGACCTTGATTTTACACAACAATATTTTACCGCTGTCTGGTTTGAAGGAAACTCATTCCACACGCAGAGGCCAGAGATTTTGACGCATTCTCATAAAGTGAAGTGAAGAATTCAGCAATACTAATTCAGCAAAATAATCTGTGTTTTTTTCTACATTTTTATAATAGTCAAATACGTTTTAGCTCGACTGGAGCAAAGTTAAGAATGGTGGGAGATATATGGAATAGCAAACCGTTGAGAAAACATATTAAAATGAAGTACGCAGTGCAAAGGCAATTGACTAGTAATTGAGATACTAATCCACTTAATAAAGGAAGTGGCCTGAGCAATCCATTAGATTGTGATTAATCACAATGTAATTTATCGCAGGAAACTGAAATTGCAGGAGGATTTCACTAAATCAGTGGCTCAAGATTTGGCAGTTCGTCTTGTAATTGGAAGGTTGTTGGTTCAAGCCCCGGCTTGGACAGTCTTGGTTGTTGTGTCCTTGGGCAAGACACTTCACCACTGGTGATGGCCAGAGGGGCCGATGGCGCAATATGGCAGCCTCCCTTCTGTCAATCTGCCCCAGGGCAGCTGTGGCTCCACTGTAGCTTGCCTCCACCAGTGTGTGAATGATTAGTGGAGTTGTAAAGCGCTTTGGGGGTCTCGAAAAGCGCTATATAAATGCAATCCATTATTATTATTAAATCCGGTTGGCAGAAAAGGGCATGCAGTAGGAGGGGCCACATAAGTATGTTTAGCTAAAAGTACGTTTTCTTAACACAGTGATATGTAACAGCACATCTGGAAACCTGACTGTAGTAATAGTGTTTGTTTAGAGTTGATGCTTCACTTAAATAAATACATTAGCAAGATTTTAATGAGAATACACACACACATATATGAATACATCCAGAATACATACATTACTAGATTAATGAAAAGTGTGCGAAGAAAATAAGAAAATGGCCCAAAAAATGTCAGGCCCTGAAAAGTTGAAAAAGCAGAATTTGAGGTTGTCCACTAAATCTTGAAAAAAGCAGATCGATGTAGTTAAATCATTTTGTTTCTTAGTTTTTGTCTGTATGTCTAATACAGAGAAAGATCCAAGATGTAAGGAGTATATAAAGAGTAATCTGCCCTCCAATAAGTAGAATACAGCATATAAATATGACAAATTGCAGATTCAGAGATATATGTATGTGTTTTTCTGACTGTATAAGATGACAAACAAATACAAAGAAAACCTTTCAAACATGAAAACACATTAAGTCAATACATATGCTAAGACCTATACTATGAAACTGACAACAGCATGTTGTAGGTAAACAAGTAGTTGAGACACAATTCTGCTGCTATATGCTATATACCTGCTGTTGAGAAACACACCCACAGTGACCTCTCTGGGTGGCGACTTCTAGTGTTTTAGTTCATCCTGGCAGTGATGAATGACGGCTGAGTGTCTCTGTTACCAACATTCTGGGGAGTTGAACACTTTCTTCTGGATTTGAAAATTGAAAAACTGTTGCCAGGGTGGCAACATACCTTTGACTACATGATCTATGTTATAGTTAGAACAGTTTTGTTCATATCATTAATGTGTTAACTAACCTTATCCCTACATTTCTCTACATTTCCAGGCTGAAGAAGGGAACATTGAATATAAGGTAACTAACCTTCTGTTTCTTATCCAAATTATAGAATAGAATAGAATTAAACTTTATTGTCATTGCACATGTCACAGGTACAGGGCAACGAAATGCAGTTTGCATCCATCCAGAAGTGTTTTAGCCATGATATAGATATATTACAATATATATTAGCAATGATATAGATATGTGAGTATATTACAGAAATGGGTCTATTACGGTATGTAATATGTACACGGTATGAAGTATGTTATGAATATGCTATAACTATAAGTATGTACAGGCTATGAACAGGATATAAATATGAAAAAAAAACTATACAGAAATATGAGATATACAGCTATACAGAAATGTGAACTATGCAAGTTGTAAACACTTGTAGAATTAAAAATTATCGTATGATTATTTACACAGAACTATGCAGTAGTGCAGTTAAGAGGCTATATAAAGTGCTAGTGGTTGTGAGTGGTGGTTCAGTCCATGTTATTATTGTGTGTTTGAGGGTACAGTTGTCCATTGTGTGTGTATGTAGGTGGTTGTGTGTGTGTGTATGTCCAGTCCGTGTGTTAACGTGGGTCAGATGTCAGGAGGCAGAGTTCAGGAGTCTGACAGCTGTGGGGAAGAAGCTGTTCCGGTACCTAGTGGTCTTAGTCCGGAGGCTCCTGTAGCGCCTCCCAGAGGGCAGGAGGGTGAAGAGTCCATGTGATGGGTGACTGGGGTCTTTGATGATTTTCCCAGCCCTCTTCAGACACCGCTTCCTGTAGATGTCCTTTATGGCAGGAAGTGGTGCTCCGGCGATGCGCTGGGCAGTTTTCACGACCCTCTGCAACGCCTTCCGGTCCGAGGCAGAGCAATTCCTGTACCAGACTGTTATACAGTTGGTCAGGATGCTCTCGATGGTGCAGCGATAGAAGTTCACCAGGATGTCTGAGGACAGGTGGTTCTTCCTCAGAGTCCTCAAGAAGAAGAGGCCCTGGTGAGCCTTCTTGACCAGCTTGGAGTAGTTGGTCGTCCAGATGAGATCCTCGGAGATGTGGACTGCCAGGAACTTGAAGCTGCTCACACGCTCCACGGCCGTCCCCTTAATGTGGATGGGTGGATGTGGGTCAGCTATTATGATGTGATGAACTTCTTTTCATTTGTAAGCTGTTAAAGTTTTTTAACCCTCAGCCATAAAAGGTCTTGCCATCACCTGCTGGGCGATGAGCAAGCAGATGGCGTGAACACAAAAGGTTGTGAACGCGATAACTCATGAACGAAGGGATTTAGCTTCAGTTTGATGTCTGCTAAAAGTCTCGAATGAGTTTGAATCTCAGTAGCCTTGACCTCAAGGTCAGATGTCAAGTTTTTAGAAAATCTTGTGAATGTGATAACTCAAGAGAAAGTCCAACTTATTACCACCAGCAGCAACTGTGTGACAGAGAGCATGTTTGGCTACAAATAAAAAAAAAAAAAAAAATAAGAGTCAATTGGTGCTACTAAAAACAGCTATCTGAGAAAGGATTAAATAATTGTGGAAAAGACTAGGAAAATTATGTTGCATATCTTAGATTGATTAGTTAGTTCGTGCACATAAATGGACAAATATTGGGTGATTCCATATTTTTAACCATTTTATGAATAATTAATTCAGCAGTGGGCTAATAAAATGCTTAACATACTAGGAAGGTATTGATAACTACACTAAAAATGTGGTCATCAAAACTGTCACCCAGTGGTGAGGTTGTTGTTAAATGCTGTATATTCTTATTATAGGTATTTTCTTTAGGTTCCTAAAATATCTTCAAAGTTTTGAAATAAACTTGGTGAACCAGCAGGAAGGAACCCGAATTTTGTCTGATTTTAGCCTAATGGCATAAAGGCATCCTTCTTCCTAAGCTCCTTACAGTTCCTAAAATTGATTACTGCCCACTTAAAAACATCAGATTTTTTATCTCTGTCATCTGTTTATGGGCTGGATAGCTGTGCTGAATTAGACCGTCACATGTATTCAGGGTAACTCTGCTCTCATCTGTGAAAACTGCAGTCTGCCAGTGGTGGATCTGCTAATTCTGGTATTCTATGGCATTTTCTATGGCAAATGCCAGTTGGATTCCACTGTGCTGGGCAGGGCCCACTAGAGCAGTGGTTCTCAAAATTTTCACAATGAGTACCACCTCGTCAGTCCAATAATCGACGATGGGCAAAATATCCGCGCATGCGCAGACTTTTTGATGGGCAGAGCAATGTAGTCATGCACGGACTGACATGGACAAACTAATTTCCCCCCAAAAAATTAGGGCTGTCACGATTAACGTGATTAAAATTTTTAACACGCTCAACCAATCTGGACAGCAGAATGAAAAACCTTTGAACGAACTGCCTGAAGTGTGTTGACAGAGACATTTCAGGGATTTTGACTCAGTTTGCGCTCCAGATGGGTTAATTGTTAATCGCGTTAGTCATGATGATGGCACATTAAAGCTGACAGCACTAAAAAAAAATTAAGTATAAACTCGCCAATTTGGGATTTCTTTGGCTTTTAACTGGATGAAAGAGGTAAACCTAAGGATGTAATCAAAGCAGTGTGCTGCTTGTACAGACGTGTTATGCGCGCATAACTTGCATGAGCAGGTACGTGTCCACCATCTGGCTGAGTATGCTAGGCTATCACCAGCTTCTGCAGCTCCATCAACAAGCATTTGGGCACACTCTGAGGAGGGTGCATTTGCTCGCAGATGAAAGAGTTAAAACAGTGTTAGCTCCATCATTATTAGCAAACTTACTCATGGGCAAACAAATAAATAAATCGCTCTTATAAAAACGATCGCTGATGGGCTCAGCCTATTGTCGATAGTAGATATATTCGTCCAATCGCCCAACCCTAGTATGAACCCTACTTCCAGGTCCAAATTGGTCTGCGTTTATTAAGGCTGTTGTGTTTTTAACATGTTTTATTGCTTTGGATCTTGTTCTCTTTAATATGAACAAGCCCCTAAAAAAGGCTGTGATCACTGTCGGCCTTTCTCCGTTTTTATTACCACTGTTCATTTTAAAGCTCAGTTTTTAAAACCTTATGACATAACTACAGCCCAGCCCATGCAGCAGTAAAACTAACCTCATATTGTGGATGGATAATCTCAGTTGTTCTCCTGACTAAAGTTTGGTTTGTTTACAGCATCCTGCCATGCAGTTGTATTGGTCCCTAACCATGGGGAACCCTCACATTAACTTTTATTGAATGGAAAAAGATTAGCGTTCATCCTCCAACTTCACTGTGTTTATATTATGCTAACCATCACATAGCACATCATTATATGCACGCTAGCCCAGCTTTAGTACCTTACAAACGTCATTGCTGTTTAGTTTTCTGACTTCATTTATGTCGGAAGTGATAGCACAGCTGTACGTTTTAATTTTTCAGAAATCCCTCAGTCAGAACATGGTATATTATTTAATCTTAAAAATTTGTGGGGCAGACTTCCCACATACCACTAGAGGGTGGGTGATATTAAAGTCCTGTTATTAGTATATGTGAGGGGGCAAACTCCTCAAGATGGGTGGTGACCATGGTGGCCATTTAGAAGTCGGCCATCTTGGATACAACTTTTGTTTTTTCAATAGGAAGAGGGCCATGTGACACATCAAACTTATTGGTAATGTCACAAGAAAAACAATGGTGTGCTTGGTTTCAACGTAACTTGAACAGGACTTTAATATCACCAACCATTCCCATGTTATTACGGTGTATCCATATAAATGGCCCACCCTGTAGTCTGTTTCTGAGTGTTTGGTCAGAGACATTAACAACAACCCTTATGTAGGTTTTCACTTTCAGTAGTATCAATGTTTGTACAAGTAATGTCTATATGTTGATTCATGGTTTTCTTTGGGGGGGTATCTGCTATAAAAAGACATGGCCAGGAAAATCTCCTTCATATTTTTCTGTGTTTAATCATCAGTTACTTTGACACAATGGCATCTGCTGTGATGCTGATGAGGTCTCAGAAGTGTTAGCTTTATTTATATACCTAGATTTACACTATTTCTCTATTGCAGAAAAAGTGTCACATAGTTTGGAATTAAATATTTGTAATTTACAAGGTTTCGAGGGTGCTTTCGACGGTACGTATCCAAGATAAATGACCATAAGTATATGTTTCTGACAGAGTCAAAATTAAATTGAATATAATCAGGACTTTCTGAATCAGAATTAAAGAATTAAATCCTTCAGTTTTGAAAATCTTGGATTTAGTGTAGCTGACTTTTTTTATTTTACCTCAGAACTCCTATGCAAGCAGTGCTCTAGTTAAACTGTGGCCATTTACTACCTGTATCATTATGTATTTTCTATACTGTAGTTGAAGCTGGTCAACCCCACACAGTACCGCTTTGAGCATCTGGCCACACAGCTGAAGTGGCGACTGCAGGAGGGCCGTGGCGAAGCTGTCTACCAGATAGGAGTAGAAGACAATGGTCTGCTAGTCGGCCTGACTGAGGCTGACATGAAGGCCTCACTCAACACTTTAAAGAAGATGGCAGAGAAGTAGGTCATCTTGTACAATTTATTTGCTGACATTAAGACGTCACCAAAGAATATATATAAGTGTCTTCACTCTGGTGTCACTCATTAGTTTTGGACTCCACAATGTTAGTGTCATGCTGGTTCTTTTGCAGCCAGAAATTACTATGTTTGGAGGACAGGGTGGCATGCTAAGTATCTGTTAAGCTTAGCAAGCTTGGTTAGCAAGCTTCATTCATAATATGGATCAGTGTAACATGTAGATTACTGACCCTGATTTTCTGGGGAAACATCGAACCATTCCCAGGCCATCTGTTGGATGTAATCTCTCCAGTAGGTCCTGGGTCTATGCTGGACATGCCTAGCCTGAAAACTATCCAGGAGGCGACAGTCTCAGCTGGCTCCTTTCAATGTGAAGTAGTATCGGCCTATCTGAGCCCCTCCTGAATAACTGAACTGTTAACAAAAACATCAGGACTAGATTAACAAATTTATTTATCAGCAACAGTGCTTCATCTGGTGACATGACTTGACATGACATAAAAGTTTGGAAGGAGCCACCCAACTCCATCAATATATGTCAAACCATGAGCTCCATGAATCCGTACAGTCTGGCTTCAGAACACACCACAGGACTGAGACTACTCTTATCAAAATAGCTAATGACATCATGACAGATGATTTTGGCCACATCAGTATCCTCAAGTTCCCAGATCTTTCTGCAGCTTTTGGCACTTGTTCTCACACCATCCAGCTTTCACATATATCCAGATATCTTGTCCTCACTGGTACTGTAATCTCCTGCTTTCAGTCCTACCTCTCCAACCCAACACAGTTTGTCAGATGGTCTCTGCCTGTGTTGTTACACACAATGTTATCTCAGCACCAAACCCTCCACCCAGTTCCCCCCGCAATTGCTTGTCAAATGTCTGCATTGCTTCAGAACATGGATGTCATCTAACCTACTTCAGCATCAATAGTAATAAAACTGATCTCTTGGTTCTGGCCCCCAAAGCCCTACTGTGGAAAACTGGTGTTCCACTCATTGTCGCAGACAGACGCCTCCTCTCACTTTCCCCAGAAGTTCACAACCAGGGTGTTGTTTTGGACTCTGCACTTTAAGTCCAGGCTTATATCCAATCTGCCACAATCTCTCTCAACTTTGGCCATCACTCACTGACTCAGATAACTTCATCCATTAAGGCTTTGTCACCACCTGGCTGGATTACTGCAGTCGGGCCCTGTTCAGAATGTCCAGCAACCCCCTGGGCAGGCATTGTCCAAAACTCAGCACTTTCTAACACACACTAAGCTCTGGAATTAGAGAAGGTTCAGTATATCAGTATTGATTATTAAATATGTAATGCGACATATCCCATCGCAATCTTACTTAAAGTACTAAATACCCAACTCTATGCTGTACTCACCATTAGCAGTCTTGCTAATCTTGAATGTTCTAATGTTTGTTTGTTTATTTAATTGTTTTTTGATAGTAATGTAAAGCACTTTTAATTTTTGTAGTTAACTTTCCACACATGACACAGAATGCCTAATTACATTTTCTTAGGTACATAAATCTACAATCATTAGGCAGGTTTCCAGTCACTGTTTGAAATAAATTGAAACTGGGAGAAGCCGTCTAAGAAAAATTATTACTGCTTTGCTCAGTAAATTGATTGGGATCAGTGTAAACTAAATGAAAATTGAATGATAAAACTTAAGTCTTTTTCTTTCATTTCAGAGTCGGGGCTGACATCACTCTCCTCCGAGAGAGGGAGGTTGACTACGACTCAGACAGAAACACGCGCAAAATTGCAGAAGTCCTTGTTCGAAAAGTTCCTGATGATCAGCAGGTAAGAGTCTGTCTGTTACACATGGTAGAGGAAAAAGAGTCCAGTTGAATCTGGCAAAACAACAGTGGTGTCACAGCAATACTCTAAAAAGGATCACAGCATTGCCCATTTAGGCTTTAACTATAGAGAGCACCAAGGGTTCTTTTTTTAAACAGTGCTGTTTAATGGTTATGAAAATATGATCCCATTTTCTGTCTTGCTGTTTTGGTCTGCAACAGTTCCTGGATCTGCGGGTGGCAGTGCTAGGCAATGTGGACTCTGGGAAGTCAACCTTGCTGGGTGTCCTGACACAAGGCGAGTTGGACAATGGACGAGGCCGTGCACGGCTCAACCTTTTCAGACATTTGCATGAGATCCAGACCGGACGCACCTCCAGTATCAGCTTTGAGATCTTGGGCTTCAACAGCAAAGGAGAGGTAATCCCTTTGCCACTTAGGATATTAGCAATATTCAGAAGTTTACATTCACTATGGACATGAATTCATGCTACCTTGAGGCTTTTAGTGATTTCTTTGAACTGTGCTTTTTCCAGGGTGGAATGATTGTACAGTATACATCTTTAATGACTTTATAAACAACAAATTTAAATCTTTTAACAAGTGGTGTAGAGGGTTCTAGTGTCTTTTAACTTGATATAAATTTCTTGTCACATTTTTGGAGCATGCTTTTGGAATGGATAAAGCAGGCCAACATTAAGCTTCAAGGAATGGTCTTTGCCACACCCTCAACACAAAAATATAAATTTGTGGACTATGCTTAAAAGCCAAATTGATTTCAAGAAAATCACTTCAAATACTCTAAAATTCTAGAGAGTGGTCTAATATTCAGCCAGAAGTAGGCCAGGATCTTTTTAATTGCTGCCAGAAGCATCTGGTCAATGTGGGACATTTAACTTTTGTTTGCTCTGTTTTTTGAAACAGCTTTGTAACTTTATTTAAAGTTCAGTTTGAAATTTTGCATAATGCTCTTCTTTTACCATTGCTAAATTATTTAGATATGTTAAGGACTGTATTCTGTTATCTTTTGTTTATTAGTAGGTTCTAAAATATATTTTGCCTTCACAATCTCTAATGAAATCCTGAAAAAAAAAAATAATAAAGATTTATGGTGTATAACAATTTCACCTTTAGAAGCCCAAAATTACCATCATGCCCATGACGAGTGTATGGAAACTTTTCATTACAACTATATATCAGATATTGACTAATTTATTTCATGGGTCATATTTCTGCTTTGTAGATTGGCCTCTCACCATAGTGTTAAATGCAGTGTGTCAGACACAGTGAAGAACTACAGCATTTGAAATTTGGCAAGTATATTTTTAATGTGCTGCCTAATTGATTCTCTACCTGACTCTTAAAAATCAGTCAGGTAGAGAAAAAACACTTTGTGGTTGTTGTTGCCATTGCTGCACACCACAACTCAGGGTATTAGCATATTTATATTTGTAAACAATCCCTGACAATAAACAATCAAACTGTAAAAACAAAACAAAAGACGTGTTTTATTTCAATTCTGTCCTTTGGTGCAGCCTGTCTTGTATGTTACCTGTAAAAGGTTGTGAACTACAGTGAGTCCAGGACAGCTGAGGAGATCTGCGAAAGTTCTTCCAAGATGATCACCTTCATCGACCTTGCAGGACACCACAAGTATTTAAAGACCACCATCTTCGGCCTCACAAGTTATTGCCCTGACTTTGCCATGCTGGTGGTGAGCGCTAACACTGGTATTGGTAAGTAGCCTGTATTTTGTTTTTTGTGTTTTTTTAATATCTAAAACCTGTGGGTAAGCCACAGATTTACATATCCAGTCAATTGAGAACATGCAAACTCCAGAAAAAATGGCCCAGGAATACCAAGAACCTTTTTAGAGACTTAACAACTGCATCACTATGTCCAAAAGATAAAAATTCTATGTGTAAATTTTGTAGGAATATTGTTTCTAGTTGGACGTGATTGTAGCAGGGTTCTTTTGCTCTTCCAGTGCCTTAACGCAAACTGATACAGTGGGGCAAAAGTATTTAGTCAGCCACCGATTGTGCAAGTTCCCCCACCTAAAATGATGACAGAGGTCAGTAATTTGCACCAGAGGTACACTTCAACTGTGAGAGACAGAATGTGAAAAAAAAAATCCATGAATCCACATGGTAGGATTTGTAAAGAATTTATTCGTAAATCAGGGTGGAAAATAAGTATTTGGTCAATAACAAAAATACAACTCAATACTTTGTAACATAACCTTTGTTGGCAATAACAGAGGTCAAACGTTTACTATAGGTCTTTACCAGGTTTGCACACACAGTAGCTGGTATTTTGGCCCATTCCTCCATGCAGATCTTCTCGAGAGCAGTGATGTTTTGGGGCTGTCGCCGAGCAACACGGACTTTCAACTCCCGCCACAGATTTTCTATGGGGTTGAGGTCTGGAGACTGGCTAGGCCACTCCAGGACTTTCAAATGCTTCTTACGGAGCCACTCCTTTGTTGCCCGGGCGGTGTGTTTTGGATCATTGTCATGTTGGAAGACCCAGCCTCGTTTCATCTTCAAAGTTCTCACTGATGGAAGGAGGTTTTGGCTCAAAAGCTCACGATACATGGCCCCATTCATTCTGTCCTTAACACGGATCAGTCGTCCTGTCCCCTTGGCAGAAAAACAGCCCCATAGCATGATGTTTCCACCCCCATGCTTCACAGTAGGTATGGTGTTCTTGGGATGCAACTCAGTATTCTTCTTCCTCCAAACACGACGAGTTGAGTTTATACCAAAAAGTTCTACTTTGGTTTCATCTGACCACATGACATTCTCCCAATCCTCTGCTGTATCATCCATGTGCTCTCTGGCAAACTTCAGACGGGCCTGGACATGCACTGGCTTCAGCAGCGGAACACGTCTGGCACTGCGGGATTTGATTCCCTGCTGTTGTAGTGTGTTACTGATGGTGACCTTTGTTACTTTGGTCCCAGCTCTCTGCAGGTCATTCACCAGGTCCCCCCGTGTGGTTCTGGGATCTTTGCTCACCGTTCTCATGATCATTTTGACCCCACGGGATGAGATCTTGCGTGGAGCCCCAGATCGAGGGAGATTATCAGTGGTCTTGTATGTCTTCCATTTTCTGATGATTGCTCCCACAGTTGATTTTTTTCACACCAAGCTGCTTGCCTATTGTAGATTCACTCTTCCCAGTCTGGTGCAGGTCTACAATACTTTTCCTGGTGTCCTTCGAAAGCTCTTTGGTCTTGGCCATGGCGGAGTTTGGAGTCTGACTGTTTGAGGCTGTGGACAGGTGTCTTTTATACAGATGATGAGTTCAAACAGGTGCCATTCATACAGGTAACGAGTGGGGGACAGAAAAGCTTCTTACAGAAGACGTTACAGGTCTGTGAGAGCCAGAGATTTTCCATGTTTGAGGTGACCAAATACTTATTTTCCACCCTGATTTACAAATAAATTCTTTACAAATCCTACCATGTGGATTCATGGATTTTTTTTTTTCACATTCTGTCTCTCACAGTTGAAGTGTACCTCTGGTGCAAATTACTGACCTCTGTCATCATTTTAAGTGGGGGAACTTGCACAATCGGTGGCTGACTAAATACTTTTTTGCCCCACTGTACGTTATGAACAGAGCAGGTTTCTCTTTGATTGTGTAGGGTTTCATTTGATGAAGACATTATCTAGGAGTTAGTTGGATAAAAGAGGTGTCATGACGTGGTATAAAAGATACAAGAAACAAATGAGATGTGTTGTCTGTCCAAACACACTTGTATTCTACCTGTCGGGATCACTTGGAACCCCGGGCGAGCAGATACTAAAAAGCACCTGGTAACAGGAACTAATGGAAAACCCTATAAAAACTGGCAAACCGTGCCGACTTGCTCTGAGTAGGTACTAATGGAAAAAGGGCTTTGAATTTTGTTTTTATAATTATTCTTTACTTGCTTTCAGACCATTATGCGACCATCTGCAGCTGAAAGAATAAAAACTAAAACTGTCTTATGCAAATTTAAACATTAGTCAAACAGAATACTCATCTACACCTCATCAGATTCTTCCGTGACTTAATGATAGAGGCATTGACAAGTCTGTTAACACACCCAGCATTTTTACAAGCTTTCCTTCATGTGTCAAATAGGCTACACTTTAGTGATAAAGCACCTCTTTTCTGGTCTTACTAACCTATAACATTTAAGACACAGAGTGATTTTAACAATAATCGACTAGGGCTGCTCAATTAATCGAATTTTAATCACGATTACGATCTGGGCTTTCAACGATCATTAAAAATGACTGAGCCGATTATTAGCCCCTCCCTCATTTATCCGCGACACCTTAAAGGCCGGTCCGTGAAAATATTGTCGGGCATAAACCGGTCCGTGGCGCAAAAAAGGTTGGAGACCGCTGATTAAGAGGACCCGAGGGAAGCTCGGAAAGCTAAGCAGAAGTTATTTGGAGAGTGACTGCCGTTGGTTGAAAAGAGAGTTTAAAAAAAAAAACTTCAGTGGTGTTGCACACTATTTTATATTATTTTTTTAAAGTCATTGTTAACCCTTTAAAGCCGGTCAGAGCTGCATGCTCCGTTTTGCGTAACTATTGTTAAATCCCTGTAGAACCTGAACCGTGTAAGCTAGCGCAATAATTTGTTTTGCATATGAAACCGGAGGAGTTGTACTTACATCTGATGCCATCAGCTTGTCCTCGGTCACGGTTTCGTTCCACATATAGCTTTGCAAAAATTGCATAAAAAGCGCTTGCAGGAACAAAAACATAATATTCCAGAAACACGCTTTGCCGTTCCTATCAGCTGTTCGTAACACTTCCCACAGTGAAATGATGCACATGCTGTTTTCTTTGCAAATTTGCATCATAGGATTGTTTTTTGTTTTTCCTGCAGTATATAAAAATTGCTGTATCTCCAAAATAAAACTATGAAGACACTCAAAATAAATTTCCTGTTGTTGTAAACTATTTTTTGCAACTTTATTGTATTTAAAGTTTTGAGGGATAAACCTCTTAAATTTCTCCAAGTAGAAATATATGTAAACAAAACAAAAGCGATTTTCAATTTTTTTTGTAGTTTATTGCACTTTTTTGCAATTTATGTAATTACTATGGACTTAATGCATACATATTATTAAAATATGGGCTATAACAGTTGTATTGATGTATAGCAACTTGAAATGCTCCCACAAATGGCACTACAGCATGTAAAAAAAATATAAGCTCTGGTGGACTTGCTTCTATAGTAGGTCTTAAAGGGTTAAATAAATATCGTCAAATAATCGTGATCTCAATTTCAGTGAAAATAATCGTGATTATCATTTTTGCCATAATCGAGCAGCCCTATAATCGACTATACAGTAATTTTTTCCCTCTCCACTTCTAATCCTGGTTACCAGTGTTTGGGTAAGTGAATCCAGATAACTGACAGATACTCTAGGTATGTTTAACTCACTTCATAGTACAGAGTCCAGGCCTCTGACTACTTTCTAGGCACAAATAATTTGAATATTTAAAAATTAAATAGAATTGTTCTCACTTGGATCCAACTGCCTTGTAACGTTTAGATTTCCTATGCACATAAGATGCGAAACATCACAAGACAAGTGTTCTGGGTAATTGAGTATTTTATTTGTTTCCTTCATCCAGCTGGTACAACTAGGGAACACCTGGGCTTGGCCATGGCGCTGAAAGTTCCTATCTTCATTGTAGTCAGTAAAGTGGACCTGTGTTCCCGAGGCACTGTGGAGCGAACAGTCAGACAACTAGAGCGAGTTCTGAAGCAGCCAGGCTGCAACAAGGTGCCTATGGTGGTGTTGAACCCTGACGATGCTGTGAGTGCAGCACAGCAGTTCACCCAGTCCACATGGTGAGTAAAAATACTCAATACTTATCAGCTACTGTGTATGGCGGGGAATAGCTTAATTGTACAGTGTATACAGCAGTATAAACAAAATTCACTAATATATAGATAAAGCAGTATATAGTGCTGCAGAAATGATAAGTGAAGGTCATGGAAATACTGCTACGATACACAAAGCACAAAATAGCTGTTCTATAATGGATGATAACATTTTCGGAAAACTTGTTTAAAGTCGAATTCATAAATCGCATTGCATTTTGGGTAATCACCACAATGTTGTTGTTCATGCACATCCAAAGCAAAGACTGACACCAACAGGTAATACGGAGGAAAATAAACTAATTAACACTAATATTAATATTGCACTGTAATAGTGACCTTGCATGGTCTACCTACAGTGGGATGCAAAAGTTTGGCCAACCTTGTTAATAGTCATTATTTTCCTGTATAAATCGTTGGTTGTTACAATAATAAATGTCAGTTAAATATATCATATAGGAGACACACACAGTTAGGGCTGGGCGATATGGCCTAAAATCCATATCGCGATATAATTTGAAGCACGTGCGGTAACGATATATATCGCGATATATTCTTTTCTTCTGTTTAACATATTTTCCACACTATAAGGCACACTTAAAATCCTTTAATTTTCTCAAAAATTGAGTGTGTCTCATGTATGAATTCTGGTTGTGCTTACTGACCTCGAACCGATTTTGGCGTGCAGAAATCTGTTAAAAAATGTTTTGATGGATTGTCAGAGCATTACGGCTGCCGTAGTAAGGAGCTTCGCGGAGTAATCCGGGTCCAAAACTCCGTCTGCTTCAGGTCCCAAAGTCAAACGAACACTGAGAGAAAGGAGAATCATTTCTCCTCTTATCCGTTCGTACGGATTTCCAGCACCCGTACGAACCCTGAAAATCATCAGCGTTGCTGCTTTAGCAGGTGTAACAATTAAGTTTAACATCCAGGCATCCACGAAAACAGAATTTATTAAATTTAACGGAGTTAGAAGTTAACAGGAAGTTAGCTCGCTAGTTTCCACCTAAACATGACATACCATGTTCTGACTGAGAGATTTTTGAAACTAATTAAAACGTACAGCTCTGCTACCACTTCCAACATAAATGAAGACAGAAAACTAAACAGCAGTGGCGTTTGCAGGGTTACTAAAGTTGGACTACCTGGTATATAATGTTGTGCTACATGATTGCTAGCGACACAGCTATGTTAGCATAACATTAGCACAGTGAAGCTGGAGGATGAACGCCAACTTTTTTCCACTCGATAAATTTATTTATTTAGTTTATTTTATCACTACCTGTCATTTATTGCAGATTACTTGTATTTGCTTAATTGTTTACTAAATGTTTGAGGTGTGAAAGAAACTGCAAAGTATGGGTGTGTGTGGTTGAAGGATGTGTTCGTGCATGTGCATGCGCGAGAAGGGGGAGGCGCGAACAGTTTTCTTGTAAAACAAAGGGGGGCCTAGCAAAAAAAGTTTGGGAACCACTGGTTTAGGGGAAGGATAAAGAAAGCTGTCTCAGAGATTTAAGCTGTCTGTTTCCACAGTTAGGAACATATTGAGAAAATGGAAGACCACAGGCTCTGTTCAAGTTAAGGCTCAAAGTGGCAAGAAAGTGACCAAGAAAAATCTCGGATAGACAGAAGTGATGAATGGTGAACAGTCAGAGTCAACCCACAGACCAGCACCAAAGACCTACAACATTATCTTGCAGCAGATGGAGTCACCGTGCATCGTTCAACCATTCGACGCACTTTACGCAAGGAGATGCTGTATGCGAGAGTGATGCAGAGGAAGCCTTTTCTCCGCCCACAGCACAAACAGAGCCGCTTGAGGTTTGCTAAAGCACATTTGGACAAGCCAGCTTCATTCTGGAATAAGGTGCTGTGGACTGATGAAACTAAAATTGAGTTATTTGGGCATAACAAGGGGCGTTATGCATGGAGGAAAACGAACACAGCATTCCAAGAAAAACACCTGCTACCTACAGTAAAATATGGTGGTGGTTCCATCATGCTGTGGGGCTGTGTGGCCAGTGCAGGGACTGGGAATCTTGTCAAAGTTGAGGGACACATGGATTCCAGTCAGTATCAGCAGATTCTGGAGACCAATGTCCAGGAATCAGTGACAAAGCTGAAGCTGCGCCGGGATCTTTCAACGACCTGAAACACTGCTCAAAATCCACTAAGGCATTCATGCAGAGGAACCAGTACAACGTTCTGGAACGGCCATCTCAGCCCCCAGACCTGAATATTATTGAAAATCTGTGGTGTGAGTTAAAGAGAGCTGTCTATGTTTGGAAGCTATTAAACCTGAATGAACTAGAGATGTTTTATAAAGAGGAATGGTCGAAAATAACTTCAACCACAATCCAGACTTTCATTGGAACCTACAGGAAGCGTTTAGAGGCTGTAATTTCTCAAATATCACTGTGTGTGTCTGCTATATGATATGTTCAACTGACGTTTTTTATTATAACAACCAACGATTTACACAGGAAAATAATGACTATGTAGTAGTTGCACTAAACTGTATTGTAAATCTTAAAAGTAAAAGTCATTCATACATGAAATACTTTTATGTCTTTTGTTGTGGCTCAGTATTTGATTACAGCACTTTGTGTTCTGTTGCAGGAGCAGGAGCTTGTAGTTACTTTGTTCTCCATTGATACTGGTCAGAGATTTCCACAACAACTTTTATGTGTCTGAGGTGTAACATTGTGTGTAGTATCTGTATTATCCCATTATCAACTTGTATTTCTATTAAGAACGGTTTTGTGTTGGTGAATTCACAATCTATTCATGATCGTGAATTCACTTATCTGTATGTCCACAGTGGAAAAATATTACACTTGATGATGTACTTAATTGAATTTTCACTTCACTGTGTGTGTGTGTGTGTGTGTGTGTGTGTGTGTGTGTGTGTGTGTGTGTGTGTGTGTGTGTGTGTGTTTGGCTGGATGCACATTTGCAGCATTACACCCATCTTCACCCTTTCCAGTGTGTCTGGTGAGAATCTGGACCTCCTGAAGGTTTTTTTGAACATCCTTCCTCCACTGAGCAACAGCAAGGAGCAGGAAGAGCTGATGCAGCAGCTCACTGAGTTTCAGGTATCCAAACCCACGTACACACATGTGCTTTTTTTTCCATCACTTCTTTTTTTTTTCATTTTTTATTTTTTTATAAACAATCATATATCTATGTCTATACATACACATTTATATACCTAAATAAGTATATTCAGAGGAGGGAAGGAGGGGAAAAAAAAAAACCCCAAAGCAAACAAGTATTTAACTGTAGCTACACCAAATAGTGCCATTACTGGGTCTGGGGGGAGCTGTTTTTTAAAAATATCAGACAAAGTTTTAAATATTTTAGACCAATAGGTAGCGATATTAGGACATGTCCAAAACATATGTGACAATGAGGCAGAATTCTGGCCACATCGATCACATCTTGAGTCAGCCCCTGGAAACATCCTTGAAACCTTCAATTTAGACAGATGGAGCCTATGCAGGACCTTAAATTGTAGTAGTCCGTGCCTGCAGCAGACAGAAGTGGAGTGAACCAGTTCTTGTGCCTTAGTCCATTGATCTTTAGTGATGTTAGTAGCCAGTTCTTCACTCCAAGCATTTCTCAAGTGGTCCAATGTAGTTGTACTGTCTATTTGCAAAAGTTGGTTGTAGATCCTAAAAATGGCTCCTTTCTTTAGCCGGTTCATTAGGAACAGATCATCTGAAACTAGCTTTTGTGGTTCATTGGGAAAGGATGGAAACGTTTCTTTAATAAAATGACGTATTTGTAAATACTTGAAAAAATCTCTGTTTTCTATGGAAAATTTTTGCTGAAGTTGTTGAAACGAAGGAAAAAGATTATCAATAAACAGATCCTTGATTGTGTGTATCCCTTTGGAAGTCCATAGCTGGAATGTTAATCCTGAGAGCAATGTGTATGCTTGATTATGAATTAATGGTGTAAAGATTGAACATTGACGCCAATGAAAATGCTTTCTAATTTGAGACCAAATTTTTAGTGAGTCAGACACTACTGGATTTTTACATTTATGCTTACCCAGATCTGAGTTTGAATGAACCAAAGATTTAAGAGTATTAGAGAAAAAAGTCATACTTTCCATCCGTTCCCAATCAGGTCTATGTTCCCCGCCCCAGAATGACATACAACGTATATTACAGGCCCAATAATAAAACTGAAAACAAGGCAACCCCATTCCTCCTGTAATCTTGGATCTTTGGAGAAATATCTTTTTTATTCTGGGTGTCTTCTTGTTCCAGATAAACTGAGAGATTAACTGGTCTATTTTCTTAAAAAAAGTTTTTGTGATCAATATTGGGATACATCGAAACAAAAATAAAAATTTGGGTAAAGTGCTCGTCCTAATGATATTTACTCGGCCAGCAAGCGAGATGGGCAGTTTAGACAGTCTTTCCAAGTTCTGTTCAGTTTGATGGTATAAATTAATAAAATTATGTTTGAAAAGGCCAGAGAATTCACGGGTTACAGTTATTCCAAGATATTTGAAGATATTTGAGATTGTAAAAGGAAACGAGATCAATGTAGCGCTATCAAATTTTTCTAAAGAACTAATCGGAAACAATATGCTTTTTGTTAAGTTGATTTTGTATCCAGAAATTTTCCCAAATTCAGTTAGAACTGTCATAATTTTTGGCAATGATTTAGTAGGGTCAGTGATATATAGCAACATTTTTCCATCACTTCTGGTGACATAGCCCTGACTTAAATTAATTTCCTTGAGATTTACTTTATCCTCAGTATAACTCTACCCAGTACTTCATTATTGAACATGCATCGGTTAAACCCAATAGTCATTGGTTTTAACCGATGCATGACACTAGAGATGGACCGATCCGATATTACGTATCGGTATCGGTCCAATACTGACCTAAATTACTGGATCGGATATCGGAGAGAAATAAAAAATTTAATCCGATCCATTAAATATCACAAAAGCACCTCACAAAACTTGTGACATGGCGTAACTCGGCTCATAGCCTTAGCACGTCGAGCAGTATGCGTCACGTGATAGAGCGGCTGTGGCGTGCGAGACCTCTCAGTGGTCTGGTTGAGTATTTGGAGCCTCACTACCAAACCGGCATTTCATCTCCGAGAAAGTGATCCCAGAGAGAAGTAAAGCAAGTTCATAAGTTCATCTCTGAATGTTTGTAAAGCATTCCCACGTTAAGCTTAACAACCGATATATGGAGCGACTGCCTCTCTCTCCCCCTCCCTCTCCTGTCACTACTTCAATCATGAAACTGATCAATAATCGGCTGATCGGCTTTTCTGTCACGACTCCGTCTCTCTTGTTTCTTTATCGCCCACTTTGCGCAAGAAAGAGGCTAAACAACAGCAGCAGGTTTAAGCTTGATAAGCTGTTCTTAGAATTTATTTAATATTACACCAGGATCCTTTTCTGCGTAGCTGATGGCTGGTAACTGTGCAGGGGTGGGTCTAGCAAAGTTTCCCCAGGGGGGCAGGTAGGGCATTAACAGGAAAAGGAGGGCACAATGAAATGCTTTTCTGTCTTATTCTCATTTAAAATGTCTAGCTTTTAATAAATAACTATCTGAATCATACACCCAAAGTTTTAATGTGATGTAAAATGTATAGAAGTCCATTACTGTATATAGTAACTATTAAGTCTAATATACCCTAGTAAGCCAAAGTACTTTTTCCTTTGGGAAGGTTCCATCTGTGCAGTCTGCAAATTTGTTGAAGAAAGATGTTGAATCTATTTAATTATTCTTGAAAAAGGTTAGGTTGCTTAATATTTCCGCTAAGTACTCTTTAAAATACCAGAATAGGGAGGATGACACCATCCTCCCTATTCTGGTATTTTTAGGTTTAAGTTTATTTATTACACGGCGTGCTGCGGGGAAAAGCCTGTTCTAACGTTTGAGTCTAAGGTTTATTTTTTAGCACCTGGCGGCTCTTTTTTGCTTCTCATCTGTAAACACTCTGCACACTCTTTAACGGGATTCAGTTTATTTTGAAAAGTCTCAACAGGATCTTGAACTTTATTGTGAAAGGTTTATGTGCAAAACAAACAAGCGGATGGTGGAGCTACGCCATGGTTTTAACCTCGTTGTTGCTAACGACAACGCGTAAAAACAGTTGCTTGTCCATCTGTGGTGTGGTTATATTAAACATAAGAGAAAGAGAGAACTTTATGAAATTGATATAGCCACTACAATGACCATCAAAATCATGAAAATATTGCCATAAACAGTTTATTTTGCGACACCACGAAACAAACGATAGCATAATAGGAAACGATAGACATTTTTATATTGTTATATCAAACAGCCCTAGTACCCGAAACTTTATTAATTTTAACCTAACCTTAACCTAACTCTAACTTTTCTTTAACTTTAATTTTACTTTATTGCCTTCACGCCACAGTTTAGCTGCCTGGGGACCATATGAGGGGAATTGAGATACCTCTCACAACTTAACCTCCTATAACCGTACACCAAACCAAGTTTGAACTTAAATGTAATTATTTCCCTTACAGATATTTTGACATTTGAAATATTTATTTCCTTATATACGTGTGTATATAAAGAAGTTGAGTTCCCACAGTACCAAAACAGATATGTCTCCCCACAACATCAGTTCAATAACTAGAGATCATTTGGATGATATGAACATGATTTACTGTGACAGATAAACTAATGTATTTGGCGATTAGACTCTGATGGACCATCATGGCAGAAAAGATTCTCAGGCGTGACAAGAGTTAGGATAAGACCTCTCCCAGTCTAGATGGTTGTGGTGAGGAAGATGGAGCTCTGATCGGGTTACACGAATGAGAACCTGAAAGAGGGAATGACAGAGCACTGAGATTTAAACCACACAGAGTGGCTGATTGGCTTTAAAGAAGGCGGGCAAGAAGATGATTGGATTAGTGTAATGATGACAGTACTGAGTTTCACAGCATGGGAAAGTGGCAGTGGAGTAACGAACAGGCTAGCAGCCAAACACTCAGGAAAGCAAGCAGATGAATTATTACATTACTGCAGCTGCACTTGCAGTCTTACTACCACTCTTCATTGTGCAGCATCTGTTTACCACAGTGTAAGTAGAGGCCAGGGGTCGGCAACCTCTTTAGTCCTTGTAGTGCGGCTCCGTGTGGTTTGGGCAAACAAATTAGAAGTATTTAGCTGAAGTGTAATTTATTTATGTTAGTTCTTTTTTAATTGGAAGATTATTGTGATATTGAAATATAAAAATACAATTATATTCTATTATTTTTTCATCGCTCAAAATAAGCGTCACACTCGCGGAAGCCGGTGTACCCGCCGAAACGCCGCGCATTTATCGAGACTTTCAACCCCAGGTAGGCCAATTATAGATCCACATTATGTCAGCAGCTCCACCGTGAACTACGTTAAAGACAAACACCGCTCACGCCTCACAGATGGCAGCTTACAGTCCTGCGTAAAGATGAAAGTCACTTCGTACAGCCCCGATTTGCAGACGCTGTGCGCAGAGGTTCAGGAGCAGAAGTCCCATTGTAAACATATCACAGCAGACCCGGCGATGTTTGCATGAACATGCTTTTCAGCATCTCTTTATTGACCACTTTTCACACACGGTTGCTGACGCATACAGACGGCTGTAGCTTTTCAGCTCACAGCCCGACATATACCAACAACAACACAACAGCATAGATAGCGCAGACGTTAAGGCGGTGAGGCGTGATCGTGGGTGCCGCTCAGGTGCGTCGGCCTCTCCTGCAGCGGCGCTGCAGACCACACCCCGCCACACACATTAACCAGGAAAAATACATATTTAGGCAGAATTTTGCAAATATCTATTTTTCCTCTTTTAGCAGCATAGTGCTTTTTTAAAAATCAGGTCAAGGCTCCAAAAGCCCAAAGGCGATATAAGGGTGGCGGCTCACAGCAGTTTTTGTTCACTACTTGGATCATTTTCGTTCAGCTGGGTGTCTTTCCTTTTGTTATATTTCTTTAAGAGTTCAAAATGTGTTAATTACATAAATAAAATGTAATTTTCTCTGTAGCACTTCATGGATTTCATAAGCAACACACCTTAGTTGTTCACACAAAGCATAAAGGTAAAAAACAATATATACAGTGTTATCTTCATTTCAGATGTCAAAAAGTATTTGCGGCTCCCAGTGTTTTCTTTTGCGTGGAAACCAGGTCCAAATGGCTCTTTGGGTCTTAAAGGTTGCTGACCCCTGGCACAGGGTAAAGAATGTGTTAGGTAGTAACTGTGGTGGGCCCAGAACACGCAGACACCAGGGGTTTCACAGTGACAGTGTTGTGTTTACAGTGACTGTGTTTTATTCACAGTGACAGAGAGAGAAAACACAAACACAGTTCGGGGGTGTGCAGGAAAACTGGCAGGGCACTCGACCGGTCTATGGGAGGAGAACAGAATTAGAGACTGAACACAAAAGGCAAGGATGAAAATAAGTTAGGAGGAGAGTTGGTGAGCTTACTTGGCACAAACTGAGTTACAGACTCGGAAAGAAGTTTAACTGGAACAAAGGCTGAGGCAGGTGGAGTGTGTGGGCTGCTCGCGGTGCAACCCATCTCCTTAATGTCAAATAACTTAATGGCTTTTTATCATTATTATTATTGTTATTATTATTATTAACATTATTGTTTTGTTTACTCTTATTGTTGTCTTGCTGCTAAACAAATTTCCCCTTTGGGGAATAAGTAATTAAGAATTTGAATGTAATTGAATTGGTAGGCAAGGTGATTCCCAGTTCAGACCGATTAAACAGTCTTCAGAGGCACAGACAGGCAGTCGGGGAGCGAGGCAGGCTGGTGGAAGGAAAATAAGATCTTAAAACACTCGGCAGGTCGTAGATGGCAATCTAGAGAGCGAACTCGCACGTTACTACTTGTGGAAGAGGCAATACTCTTACACCAGATGTCAGCTCCCTATAAAAGCTCCGGCCTGATTTGCCACAGGTGTGCTGGTGATCCTGCGAATCACCGCCCTGCCTACCCTGCGCCGAAAAAGGAAAAAGAAAACAAAAACACACCACACACACACACCAGCCCCTAATAGAATGTGGTAGAGACGTGTGTGTGACTTGCATGCTGGAGTGTGGAAAGCGCAGACTGACATTTAATCGTTTCTGTGTTTGAAGGTTGATGAGATCTACTCAGTTCCTGACGTTGGGACTGTGGTTGGAGGAACTCTGTACAGGTGAGATAGCACTGTCTGCTTTAATATGTTGTCAATATTATTTTACATTTTATTCTTGAAACAGTGGGAACCCCAAATATTCATAGAGATATATATAACACATGACTTTTATAAGAATAGAATCTTTGATAATATATCGCAGCTTTTCATTTTACGGGTCCTTGGTTGGACACAGAGCAGGTCTTTGTAATCATGGAAAGTGCCGTGCATTACACTAAGAACAGTTTGTGTTTGTGTGACGGTCTGTGTTTCAGTGGAATGTGTAGGGAGGGTGAGAGGCTGGTGGTGGGTCCAACTGATGAGGGCCGTTTTCTGCGTCTGAAGGTGGGCAGTATCCAGAGGAACCGCTCTGCCTGCAGAGTGCTGAGGGCTGGACAGGCTGCAACGCTGGCTTTGGGAAACTTTGACCGTTCACTATTGCGCAAGGTTAGAGGCCACCTAAAGACATGAAAGGATGTAGGAGATGATTTAAAGGGGGATTCAGGGTTTTTTTTTTAAATGTAACTTGCACAAATTCATACATCTCTGTGTGTGTATATTGCATATTTTGTTTGCTCTCTTTTATTTATACTGGAAGTTACTTTGCAGTTCCTTTGAGAATTTGGAAAACACAGAGGGAAGGATCACAGTCGACCTTCATGGTCGCAGTTTTTCAAATTTATTAATGGTGTTTAATTTCTCTGCGAAACACAGACCAGACTCATGCTAAAAATACAGAGTATTCTGTTATTAGTTCAGGATCTTTACCTTACAATATAAAGAGGTAACTTGAAGCAACGGTTGTTTTGAATTGTCCCCCAATGTGTTGAGGAAAGGATCTCTATAATTGGCAAGGACAGACGACAACCCAAAATGTTCTAACGTACATGCAAGAATTGTCTAGGAAGTAAAAACTCTGCAAACCCTACATACAAAGTGTCTCAATCAATTTATCTTTCCTTGATATAGTGACTTCTTCTGTGACTCTAAAACTCAACAACTTCACTCAGTTTAAATTTGCACAGTGTACCTTTGTAGGTCATCTCCTCATGCACCTCTGGACTGCTGTCAGTACAGCTGCTGTTATCAGATTACTATGGGCTCTAACTGTGGCCATAAATATTTTGTACTTGTAAATCAGACTGCGTAGTTGTAACTCTGTGCTCAAGTTCCCTCGCTTGTGTGTGAGTTTCAACTTAAAAGTGCAAATTTTGACCAGAAATTTCTTCCTTTCAGCTTTAACTTGTAATTATTTTTTACAAACACAAATCTTTTTTACGCACACTGAAATTCTTATCTATGGATGCACAAACATAACATGTTCAGATTTTTTGGGTTACAACGTTACAAAACAAAAAAATCTTTCTGACCGTAATTTGAGCCCTCAGATTACTTCCTGGTAATCCAAACAGAAATTCACATTTTTGGTCTCTGCACATTTTTAAGGTCATTGGTGAAACTGCAGACACCACAAGTGGTGAGAACACAAGTTCAGAGAGATGATGTAGCTTTGTATTGTATTTTTTTTTTTCAGAGAAAATTTGTCCATATAATTAAAAGAAAAACAACAAAGACAAAACTCACAAGACTATTGAATTTCTTGACTCGTTCAAATGACACATAAATTGGCACATATAGTTCCTGAGTAAGGCATGAAAAGGTGGGATGTTGCTCATGAAAAACATTTGACTTGCAGGTGTCCAAATTGGTCTAAGGAAAATTCTAAATGCATCCTGAAAAGCCACTTGCAGTTTGGCTTTGGTTATGGCTTTACTATAATTACACCATAAATGACCCGTATTTTTTTTTAAAGTACAATAGGCTTAAAAAGTGCCAGATGTATGTGCCAAGATATTAGCTTGCTCGTACACCTTCACAGCACTGTCTTTTCACATCATCATCATCATTACAAAGATCACTTGTTAAGATATGACCCAAGTTTTATACGTTGTTCCCCACATCCAGTACTTGGTTGCTAAATGAAAAGATGGAAAATTTACCTTGTCATCCTCCTTAGTTGTAACAATCACAATAACATGCTTTTTAGGGTTAAAAGCAATATCATACCGGGCACTATAACTAGCACAAACTAAGTAACTACTGCAAACCAGGACTGTAGGGAGACAAAATGACCAAATCATCATGGAGGTTACCCACCATACACCCAGTCTTACATTCATTTAACTTGACAGAAAGATCATCAATATTCAAACTGAATACAACAGGAGACAATATTGCACTTAACTTGCATAGTTTGATGTGAGGAAAGTGTATTGTCTTTCCATCGAATGTTTTTATGCTAAATTGCTGATACATTTGTTTTTGACAACTTGTATATATGTTGATGGATGTGAACCCAGCGTTGCTCTTCAAATACCAACCTGTGTATTAGAAGGTGGGCATATTATTTATCCAAAAATGAAACATTTCTCTTGTGAGCTTGAACTTATGGATGATAGAAGCTAGTTTTGGATTCTACCACCTGGAAATGTCTGAGAGTGTGCACAACCAAGTTGTAGGAAAATTTCAATTTATTCGTAACAAGTTGCGCACTAATGGATAAAGGACTGCTTTTTGATACCTGTAAGACCTGCAAATATTCTACAACTGCTGATAACAACCTGTGGTTACATCAGTGTGTTATTGGTGTTACAGGGCATGGTGATGGTCAGTCCCAAGATGAACCCAACCATCTGCTGTCAGTTTGAAGCTGCCATTGTCCTGCTCTTCCATGCCAAGACTTTCCGTCGGGGGTCACAGGTCACCATACACGTTGGTAATGTCAGGCAGACTGCCACTGTGGAGTGCCTTCATGGAAAGGTTTGAAATTACATAATACATGATTATTTTTCAAGCTTCTATGTAACCACATCATGTAACCTTGGATTTCTGCTGCAGGATGAGCTGCGTACTGGCGAGAGAGCTGTTGTTCGTTTCCGCTTTATCAAACACCCCGAGTACTTGCGCCTGGGCGCTAAGCTTCTCTTCAGGGAGGGCGTCACCAAAGGCATCGGCCATGTCACCTGCCTGCTGCCCCCTTCTCAGAATCACAACCAGAACCACGACCAGAACCTGCAGGATTATTAAAAATTGCTCCTTCATCAAACAGACAGATGTTGAGGCAGTGAGAATGATGACTGCTTGGGGAACATAGGTCTCTGATCAAATTTAGCCATGCACATCATGTTGGAGTCCCACCTGTTTTGGATCTATGTTTCTGTCCTCATCCGTTCCTGCGGTGATGTCAGAAAGGCTGTTTTCCAGCAAACATTCATATCTTGAGTTAAAGCTGGATGACCATTAAGTGGACTTAAGCCTGAAGATTAATTTGAAGTTTTGCCACAGATTGATTAAAAGGTTCCTTTTTATCATTGCCGCTGTCATTGGAAGACAGCAGGAGTATTTTAAAAGCATGAATAGTGCTTACTCATTGCTGATGTGGAGTGAAGGTGTAATTCTGTCTCTCTTGATGTGCACGACGGATTGACCTCGCTCTTCGTACTGTCTCAGAGACATGTTTGCACGCTTAAACTCATCAAGAAATTTGGTGAGGGAAGATTATATTTAGCACATACTTTATTTTCATTAGTCTTAGGTGGATTCCTTTCTAAGGAGTCTGCTTATGATGCCAAACATTTTAGACCCTTGCCGTGGTTTTTTCGCGGTCTAGCCATTGACTGGGGTATTTTTCACAAAGCATTGGATGAGTCAGGCGCCATTATCTGACAACATTGGTGGGCAAACTATTAATTTGTGATTTCAAATTATCACCAGAAGTGTGTAACTTCATTAGCAACATCCTCCCGAAATGCGCCAACAACATTGAGAGTAACATCCTCCTCTCTGACCCTTAATGCTCGCTGGTCGCTATGATAATGCGTAAATATTTCCAAATAAGACACACAACTACAACAAGGGAAAAGACCCAGTTAACTGAGTTAATGATAGAAAACCCTGAAAACCATCAATTTCACACCCGAGCCTCAACTCTCGCGGTACGAAATGACTCAGGCTGTTTTCCAACAAACATTTGTGTCTTAACTTAAGCTGGATGACCATAGTGGACTTAAGCCTGAAGATTAATTTGAAGTTTTGCCACAGATTGGGGGTTGCGGACTGCTGGACTAATTATTGCAATGACTGATCTATATGTACTGAATTGTTGACTAAGGCTACATTCACACTGCAGGTCTTAATGCTAAATTCCAATTTTTTGATCAAATTCGACTCTTTTTTTTGTCTGGTTGTTCACACTACAAATAAAATGCAACAGCAAATGCGCTCTAGTGTTCACGGCATGCACAAAAGAAGACGCAAAAGAAGACGTCACACACAACACGCTCTGCTTATAGAAGTAAAAATGGCTGCTACAGAGCTAGTAGGTGTTGTTTCAGCAGTCTATCAATTTCTGCACAGTCATAACCGACATAATTTTGAAAAATTATTAGGAAAAGAACGACACTGAGAAAAAAAGAGAGCCCGTGCTTTAACAATGGCCTCGTTTGGACCAGTGGCTCCATGCAGAGGTATATATGGCCACGGAGTCGTTTAGCTTGTTTGAATTGTCTCCCCATATGCTAATCAAGTCCAAAACCTCAGTTTCTGTGATCGGATATGGGTCGCATAGGGTCAGAAAAGTCGGATTTGATGCATTTTCGCCTGCAGTGTGAACGTAGCCTAAGATGTTTTGATGATTCAAAAAAATGTTTGGTCTTTTGATTTGAGATCACATTGTACTAGTTTGTGTTCAGAACTGTAAAAACATACTTCATGCTAATACTTATTTCTGCAGGACGACCAGGTGATTTCATTACAGTTATTTTTTGAGGATGATTTACTTTCTGAATGTTGGATGAAATATATATTTTCGTCCGGAGTTAAGCTGTTAGTTAAATGCATCATAAGTCACTGTGTTCCAGGAGTGTGACAGGTTCCTTTTCCCTCAAGAAGGTGAAAAAAATTTGTAGAAGAAACTGGTATTAAATTCTTAACCATCAAATCCTGTACATTCAGTATCTGCATTTACGAATGGCAGAAATATTTGCTACTAGGTTTCCAGTTTGTTCCATTCATATTTGTTGGCTGTATTAGAAGTTTGTACATTTTAGAAGCCAGGCAGCTTTTGCAGCTAAACCTAACCTGCATGCCCTTTGAGTGATTAAAAAACAATCGCACATTTCAAGTATAACACACATGTGGTGGAGTGTTTATGCAGGTAAACTTCATTTTTCTGGGGTTCTGTGCAATTGTAAAGCTAAATATTGAATGTACTTTCCTTGATCCTGTGTAGCATTTCAATCTTATTGCTGTTTAATGGAGTGATGGTTGATTTCGCACTTTGTATTTTGATTCTGCATGTTGGAGACTACCAGTTCTGCAGTACAGTGTAACGTGGAGGTGGTACTGAAAGGTGTGACATGCTAAAGCTGAACATTTAAATGTTACGGGGTGAATTTATTAGTTTTTACTGACCGTCCCTTTTAGTGAGAAATAAAAAAGTAACAGTAAGAAATGCAAATTCTGCTTTCATCAATTTGCAACTTTAACACAGAGGATGTTTGTTTTAGACATCGTACTATGAAAAATGGTTTTGTTCTCCATCTTCTCAGCTTTTCTGAGTTATGGCTGTCAGTCTGTCCGTTTTAAAAAAAATCTTCCATAACATTTCCATATCATGGTAGTCTTTTGCATTTGTTTCCTCCATCCGGACTTGGGAACTTCTAATCCTGGGGTCTTTATCATCAAAAGAGCCATTTTGCCCCCTCATCTGCCCAAAAAAAAATAGTCAGGAGCCGCAAAAAATAACAGAACTTGTAAACTTTTAAGTTTTTATCTTTTTTTTTAAAATTAAAAACTAAATAAAACAACAGAAGTGCAGTGTGCATTTGTAGGCCTGCTTTGACATATCTTAAACTGAACTGTAGGCCTATGTAAGTTCTTCCTATATTTGTGTAAAAGTAAAATAAAAACCAACCCACTTTAATATAAATAAAACAAATAAAACATTTAGCTGCAACTTAGCAGCTTTAAAAAGAAAATTAGGAGCGTCTTTGACAGCGTCGTTGTGGGTGATCGTGGCTCAAGAGTTCGTCTTGTAATCAGAAGGTTGCCGGTTCGAGCCCCGGCTCTGACAGTCTCGGCCATTGTGTCCTTTGGCAAGAAACTTCACCCGCTGCCTACTGGTGGTGGTCAGAGGGCCTGGTGGCGTCAATGTCCGGCAGCCTCGCCTCTGTCAGTGCGCCCCAGGGCGGCGGTGGCTACAATGTAGCTGCCATCACCAGTGTGTGAATGTGTGTGTGAATGGGTGGATGACTGAATGTGTAAAGCGCTTTGGGGTCCTTAGGAACTAGTAACTACTCCACTTATACAATCCCAACAGAGCACTTAGATCATCCAATCACAGGCTCCTAGCACAACCTCGAATGAAGTGGCACCCAGACTCTGGAATAACCTCCCTGTTCATATTCGTACTGCCGAGTCGATCCAGTCTTTTAAATCACGTCTTAAAACGTATCTTTTTACTTTGGCTTTTGATTCTAACTAGTTGGCTGTTCTAGCTTGTTGTGTTGTTGCCTATTGTTTGTTGCCCTGTTTTATTGTTTGTTTTAATTGTCTCATGCTTATACTGACTGTGAAGCACTATGGTCAACACTGTTGTTTTAATATGTGCTATATAAATAAATAAATTTTGATTTGATTTGATTTGATAGTAAGGCGCTAAACAAATACAGGCCATTTACAGAGTCCATGTCAGTGTTCTCTCATCCTCTTTGGGTTTTTTCTCAGCCAGCAGTCAGTGTTTTGAACTTATTTAAATCTTTATCCACTATGTTGGCCAGTTCAATTTCTAGATCAGGCTTGCTTGATGCAATGATGGCACGGTGGGAATAATCATAATTTTTTTGATTGTTCGCTTTTTTGAACTCTCTTAGGGAGGGGAAGTGAGAGAACGTACCTTTTTGTCCATCTCTTGCGAACACTGTCATCTTGCGCTCAAATGCCAAAACATTCTCCAGCGTCTGCAGGGCCGTGCTTCCCTTTACTTGGAGAGTTTTATTCAGCGTGTTCAAGTGACTTGTCATATCCACCATGAAGTAAAATTTACCCAGACAATCGAGGTCTTCCAGTTCAGGATAGCGGAAGCCTTCCAAGTTTTCACATGCTCTAGACATGTAGCGAAGCGTTTCAGCACCTCTCTCCTGGACAGCCACCAGACTTTGTTGTGCAGCAGGAGATCGGCGTTGTCGACTTCTTCTAACAATGAACAAAACTGTCGGTGGCTTAATCTGTTCGCAATTATCTTGATAACGAGGTTCATCACTTCAACACATTCGGGGTGAATGTTTCTGCGCACAGTGCTTCTTGGTGGAGGATGCAGTGAAACGCCATCAGCTATCGATCCAGTGACTTTTGAAGTAAATTCACCAAGCCTAATGTGCTCATCTCATACTGGGTGCCCCATCAGTAGACACTGACACCAGGTGAGTGGTGTTTTTTCCTTTAGCTTCTAGACAACTCACAACAGCCTCACAAATGTCCTGCCCTCGTGTTTGGCCCTTTAGCGGTATGAGTTCAATCAGTTCTTCCTGCGGCCCATAACAGTTGACATATCTGCATAACAGTACTGTCTGCTCAACATCGTTCACTTGACTCATCACAGGCAATTGAAAATGATTGAGCTGAATTGATGTCATCAATTTGCCTACTGCTGATGTTTTCTGCCATTTTAATGGTCCTGTCTCTGACGGTCTTTGCAGAAAGAGGCATTTCTCTAATTTTCGGAACAATTTCCTGCTTGTTTTTAAAGTCGGAGAATAGATGCTCTGATGTTTTATGAACGATTCTTTCATAAATTCTCCGTCTGTGAACGGCTTCCTCCTCTTTACAATCTTCAGGGATGCTACACAACTAGCAGTGCTAGTTGACTGTGGAGAGCTGATCCACTTCTTGAAAGATAGCTTGCTCTCTTCAGCTTTTCGTAACAGTTCTGTCTTCGGCTCCATCTTCAGTTGGGGATTTTTCAGCGAATCCTTAGTGCTCTAACACATATCCATGTGTTAGAATGGCCCAGTCAAAGTCCAGATCTAAATCCAATTGAGAATCTGTGGCAAGATCTGAAAACTGCTGTTCACAAACGCTGTCCATCTAATCTGACTGAGCTGGAGCTGTTTTGCAAAGAAGAATGAGCAAGAATTTCAGTCTCTAGATGTGCAAAGCTGGTAGAGACAGACCCTAAACAGCGGTCCCCAACCCCCGGGCCACGGACCAGTACCAGTCTTACAATCCCACACACTGAGGAGTGTTTTGGTTGATATCTCTTGATTTTCCCATGTCACAGAAACAGGCTCTGTGTTTTGCCTTATATGCATCCACAGCTGTGCCACCAATTTACTCACATGGACTCTACTAACCAATCAGAAGCTTCTTCAGCTCAGAATGGAATCTCTGGAGTTTTCTTATTAATTAACAATAAACTTAGTGTATATGTACTCCTAAATTTGATCAAAGTGATAAAAAATAGAAGCTCTGTCTCTCTTTATTCTGACATTTAACTAATTCAAAAGATATTTCAATATTTATTTATCCAAAACAAAACAAGTTTACTCTAAATTGATGTTGTACAGTAAAAAAATGTTCTTGTGTTTTCCATAAAGTGTAAATATCTGGTTTCAACTGTGAATAAACTGCTGTGTATTGAAGTTCCTCTTGTTTTGCATAGAAATATACTGAACAACATACAAAGCATAATATATAAAATAACATCTACCAGAGTTTTTTCTTTGAAAGAAGCTCCTCATGTCCATTCTTGTATATCAGTGCATTACTGAAACTGATTTATTTAGCCGTGGAGGGAAACAACTGAAAATATGAAATAAACACACATGTAAGCTAAGACTCTCTAAAGAAACAGCATTGTTGTTGTTCGGCTTTTCATTTCGCCATTTGTTGATTCACTCAAAGACCAAGTAACGTAATATGGGTCAAGTGATCAGTTTGATATCAATCTTTCGTGATAAACCATCATATTTACATTATTTGTACAGTACGAATGATTTGCTTTGGTACCTGGTCGAACTTCAGTTCTGCCTGGCTGCGTTTCTCCAACAGCTCACTCGCAGGCAGCAGCTGCCCCGCCCCGCTTAGTGTCTGAGCTCGGATCATACCAATTTTTACAGTCGTAAATTCCCACAGTGTGCACTATGTGCTTCGAATATTGTGTGTAGTTTTTGTTTTATACAGTTGTCAGCCAGGCATCTAACTATGAAAAAATTACACTCCAAAAGACCCCGGGCTTCTGACAAAACAACCCGGGCTTAAGCCCAGTAAGCCACCCCCGCTCCGCCACTGGGTCAGATGGGTTAAAATTGCTAAATCTAGTGGCCACTGATCATCATTTAGTAATCAGATTACAGTAATGTGTTAGTGTAATCCGATTACTATTGCAAAAAAGGTCATTAGATTACTGTTACCTTCCCATGAGCACGCTGCATTACTAAAACCGTGATTTTTTTTTGGCGAGAGTGTCTCATGACAATGACGTAAGCGAGTGAGACGTTTGTGGCAACAGCTGTGTGCAGATCAACAATGGAAAATATAATGAGTGTGGGAGAGCATATGAGCGTGCAGCGTTTGAAGCGTGGAACTACTGACCTTACTTTGAGTTTGATTCCGTAAAAAGTGACAAAAACATTCCGGTGTTCACTGCGTGGAAAGAAAACTTCTTTTTACAGCAAAAAATACCCCTAAACTTCCAGCGCCGAGTACACTGCCACAGGAACGTGAAATTCAGAGAAACTGGATTCTTCCACTGACATGACAGCTGCGACACACCTGCACCAGGGCAAACCTCCGGCTGCCCACTCCTGCTATACAGGTGAAAATAAAGCAACAAGACTGGTGAGTCTTTGATTTTATTTATTTTCTGCTGTGTTTTACGTCCATCTATTTGAAAGAGTGAGTGTAAACACAAAAAACTATTTAATTTTATATGCTGGAAAGTGCAGAAAATAGGTTTAAATGTTTGGTTAAACAAATTTCTTCCAGTCAGAGAATGTTGCACATAATTTAAGTTTTGCTTGATGCATAAAGTTAAAAGATTAAAACTAATAAAACAAGTTTTAAAAAAAGACTTTTTCATTTGATTACATTTTATATGGTGTTGGCCAGAGGGGCCGATGGTGCGATATGGCAGCCTCGCTTCTGTCAGTCTGCCCCAGGGCAGCTGTGGCTACAACCGTAGCTTGCCTCCACCAGTGTGTGAATGTGAGAGTGAATGAATAGTGGCATTGTAAAGCGCTTTGGGTGCCTTGAAAAGCGCTATATAAATCCAATCCATTATTATTATTATTATTATTATATGATGAATTGGGCTGACAGATCTATTACTTTATTACCTATTCAGGTTGTAAAATGTTTTTAAAAAGTAGCTAAGTAACTAATTACTTCAAAAATAAGTAATCAGTAAGTAATGGGATTACTTTGGGGAAGTATTCAGTAATTAGTTACTGATTACTTTTTTCAAGTAACTTGACTGACACTGATGTTTAGCTACACGGGAAAACTTAATCTCTGGACAGAGCTCTCGATATCTTTCCAGGAATTTCCCTCGACTAAGCCATCTCATGTCAGTGTGTAGCAACAACTAAGAATGGACCTCCAGTTGCGCACGAAATAGCCGTCTTTGAAGAGATCTGGTGCGATGGAACAGGCGAACTTTGTTGCCACATCCATTATCTCTTTCATGTTAAGCATTTTTGTGCATAATGTGTGTATTATGCAGTGATAATTGAGGAAGTCCGGGAAAGCATCGTCCTCCCTGCAACTGGCAATGAATCCATTTGAGCTATCATCGCAGGCCCTTTGTCTGTGGTGATGGACACCTATTTGTATACTGGGAGCTGGGTTTTCTCAATAAAGTTTCTGAAGAAAAATGTCCTCTCCTCACGTGTGTTCTTTCATGAGCAGTACTTTTAATAGCTCCTTTTTTGAAGCCATATCGGTAAACACCATCCGAATAAAAATGCACAACTGGGCTGTGTCACTCATGTCTGTAGACTTGTCCAGTAGCAGTGAGAAACACTCGCAGTTCGCAATATCCTTCCTTCTTACTTGGTCCAGAGCCCCCACTCATTTTTATATCCGTTTCTGAGTTTTGCAGCACTTGGCGTGCCTTTACGCGCATACGTTGTTACCAACGTGTCAGAAAAGGTCAGATATCAGACTGGCTGCCCTGTATGTAAATCAGGTGACAAATTTCACAGTGAGCATGGATAATAAATAGGCTGACATCTAATTTTTAATGCCATGCGATCTACCCACACTACCGTTGCGATCAACCGGTATATATACATATACATATACATATATATATATATATATATATGTATATATATATATATATACACATATATATATATATATATATATATATATATATATATATATATATATACACATATATATATATATATATATATATATATATACACATATATATATATATATATATATATATATATATATATATATATATATACATACATATATATATATATATATATATACATACATATACACATACATATATACATATATATATATATATATATATATATATATATACATACATATACACATACATATATACATATATATATATATATATATATATATATATATATATATATATATATATATATACACATACATATATACATATATATATATATATATATATATAATATTTACATTTCTTTGTGTCTGATGGTGTTGACAAAAACCTTGCACTTCCCCAGCAAAAACATAAATTAAAAAACACCTGGGAGATTGTACCAAAACATAGTCAGACAGCCAAAACTTTGTGTAACAATTATATGTAAATGTGTTTTTGAAAAATCAAAAAATAACTTTTTTACCTGTTTTGTCACTAATCTCAGGAATCGCTGAAATGCGAACTACCAAGAAAAAGAATTGCATTTTTTTAAATTTAAATTTAACCCTATTACAACTGTTGTGAAACTAATGCAGCATTTCATATAACACCATATCAACAGTCAAACATGGTGGTGGTAATGTGATGGTCTATGGCTGTTTTGCTGCTTGAAGACATGGACGACTATAATTTGGAACCATGAAATCTGAAATGTTTACGTGTGACAAATATGCAAAAAAGCTCCTGAGAAATCCAGATGAGGTTAAATCCTTTTCACATTCAATGAAAGATTGAGAAACATTTCCTTTTTTACATTTATTTTTTAAAAATCAACAACATCTGACTTTTTTTCCTCTACTATAAGAACCCAGAGGTTTATTCCCATGATGCACTTCTCTCGTGGAAACATGTAGTCCTCTGAAAGAGACACAAGCCGTCTTTTAGGCCAGGCTTCTTTGCCGGGGCTTGATCCTCAGATATAGCTGGGAATGAAAGATAGAGAGTTTCTCATTAAAACACCATTAAGATAACATTAAATACTGAAACGTCAAACTTAAAACTGTTAAGTAACAGGATTCTCAAAGCAGTTTTTAAATCTGATTAAAACATGTGATTTAAGGCCAACCTGAAGTAGCAACAGATTGGCAGACTAGACAGTTTAATTCCCGCACATTAGGAAATCTTACCGTCTTATTCTTTATTACATTTTTCTGATATTCTCCTGGGATGCTTTTTTACTTTAACAAGAAAGTTTTAAATGCTGATGTAATGGGACCCTAAACCCAGAAATCTGAACATTTCCTTATGAGTAGCTTCAGTCTAAAATGTTTATAAAAGCTCTGCTAAATTTGGCATGGGCGGCTCACCCCCAGAAGGTTTCGGGGAATGTATCCCTCATGGTCACCGCATCGTGCCCACCACCACTCCGTTTCCACCTCATCCTCCCTTCTCAGCACTGTCATGCAGTCACCCTCACTGAAGCAAAGCTCGTCGTCACTCTGAGGCTTATAGTCCCACAGGGCATACACTACACCGTGATTCATCACACCCATCTTCTCCTGAACACCTAAAAAGACAAAAATAGGTTAAAAGTTAATGAGTCTGATATTCTTTAAGCTTTTATGTGAAAATGTAATAACCTGAGACACATTTAAACTACTTTAAGTCCAAGTGCATTTGCTGAAACACAAGCCTCACAAGTCTAGAAAACTTTTACAAAATTGATTTACTTCCTTGATATAACTGGTCTGAACCAAACCCCCTTAAAATGCATGAACCTATGCAACAGTCCTCAAAATCCAGGCAGATCATAACAAGATCCTTATGGCACCAAAGATCTTTTAAATCTCCTAAAGAACAATTAAGCAAATTCCAAACTCGCCTGTAACCTGCACAGACACCCATCATACATCAGTAAATCTCTTGTTGCTACAGAACACGCTCAACCCCTTGAAAGATTTGCGAAATTGTCCTTGAAACCAACAAATGTGTTATGAACTATGAGGCTTATCTCCCTGAACCCCTTTTGTTAATATGTTAACAGGTTTTGTCTCACCATAGAGGAACTGGGAGCACTGGGCATAGCCATCTTCCATCTCTTCGCACTTGTCAGCAGCTGTCTGCATGTCACTATATGTTGTGGCAAATACAGCTGCTCCAGACTCGACAAGGAACTTACAGACCTGAACGTTGTTACAGGAGGCAGCACAGTGAAGGGGCGTCCTGGAGACACAAACAGAAGGAGAATGAGTAGTTAGTTAATAAGGACTGGTGCTGTGCCAAATTAATTTGTTTTCTTCCTACCATAGACAATGTAAAAGACAGACATAACATCCGGAAGTTATGTCCGGAGGTGTCACCATGGCTAAGTCCATCTTTTATACTGCCCGTGTTTTCTACTGTTTCCTACATAGGCTCACCAGCCGTCACTGTCGGCAGCATTAACATTGACACCAAACTGAACCAAAAACTTGACAATCTCGGTGTGCCCGGCACAAACTGCGTTGTGCAGAGCCGTGATGCCCTCGTCGTTCGGCATACTAGGGTCATCCACCTGAAAGACACACAGTAACATACTGACCATATACCCTGGGGTGAAGAACAATCACGGAATTTGCAAGTATAAATCTTTTTAGTGGATCTATAAAATAAGTATAGCAGTGTGTAGCTCCCACAATTTTTTGGTACATGTACAATGATAATAATGGGCTATTTTATTCTATTTGTTTTGTGTGACTCACATCATAGATAACCCTCTGAACAAGATCATATTCGCCCTCCAGAGATGAATCCAGTAGCAGGGCCAAAGGGTTGAACTTGACCCGCAAATTGTGGTTGGCTCGCTCTTTGCCAGCTTTATGGAGGATTGATTTCTTACCCTAAGAAGAAAACAGAACTGCAATGAATTAGAAAAAAAATTGTGTTTGTATTTTAGGCAAACTGGATTTTTAATAACCTCTCAAAATCTGAGTCACCTCACTCACCGGCAGAACTGTGACCTGTCCTGCAACCTCTGGTGGCTGCAGGGGAACGGTATCATCTCCCTCTTCCAACTCCCCGCAGCTGGGGTAAGGTGGGGGTGGGTAAGGAGGGAACTCCTCTAGAAACGGTTCCTGGTGAGCTAAGGTTGATGGACATTTCTCTTTCTCCTTGTCCTTGTCTTCCAGCGGTGATAGCATGCAGTGGCAGGAAGTAGGATCAGAGATGGGTGAGCAAGGGGGTAGTGGGGGTGGGGTCAAACTTTTCTCAGGGAGTGGCTCTTTCAAGTCACTTTCACTTTCATCCTGAACCCTGGCTGCTCCATCTATGCCACCCATCCCGTCCTCATGAACTGTAGGCTGTATATGGATCCCTGCAGAATTAGCCGTCTCCATGGGGATGGTTTCCATAGCAGCCAGAGTGGTTTTCTGGTAGAGCAGTTTCTGAATGTTGGGTCCTGCTGGGCCTTCGGGCTCTGTGATTGAGTTGCGTTTCTTCAGGGGTCGGGGTGCATGTTGCAGCCGGCGACGCAGATTATCCAGGTCAGCATCACTGGGGTTCCTGTGAGAGTTTGATATGAAGGGGAGGAGCTTGGTGGGGCTGAGCGGGCGAGGGATACTGTGTTCCGCTGTTTCTCCTCCGATACCTTCAGTGTTACCTGAGCAACTGTTGTCAGCTTCACTTCCGTCAGGTGCACAAAATTCAGAATTGAAGGAATGGTTTTCTGAGCTGATTGATTGCTGCCTGCTGCTGGCTGGAAGGACTGGTTTTCCATACACTAAGAAAGGAAAGAAAATACATGGATTCACAAGACGTTTCTCACAGCGAGCTCTATTTGACCTCCATTAAACAAACGCACAGATTACAAATTACATGTTTGATTATTGTTTGGGGTGAGAGGAAAAAAAACTCCCCCAAAAAACGTCATTATTGATAGATAAGTACCTGTTTTTCCTAAATACTGATACTGAAAAAGCTTGCTTTACCAATAGACTACAAAGCAAAGGCAAATCAAGTGGTATCTAAATCAGTCCCTGACAACATGCCAGTAAATACCAGTCACAGCTGTTCCCTTCACCTCACATGGTGAAGTTTCCAAAATATAGTCTGAACAAGTACAACATCACAGAGGAAATGCTATCAAGTACTGGGCTATAAGTTTTATTTACATCCATCATGCAGGTATAATTAATGGAGTGAAATACTCCGTATCTTACTTCTAGGAGACAGGCTTATGGCCTGTATTTGTATAGCGCTTTACTAGTCCTTAAGGATCCCAAAGCGCTTTACACTACATCCAGTCATCCACCCATTCACGCACACATTCACACATATTGGTGATGGCAGCTACATTGTAGCCACAGCCACCCTGGGGCGCACCGACACAGGCGAGGCTGCCGGACACCGCGCCACCGGGCCTTCTGACCACCGCCAGTTTTCTCTGTGTCAATCGTTCCTAGTTTAGTTATCTGTATTTCTAGCCTAGGTTGTCTGGTATCTGGTCCTGTTCATGCCTGGTCTCACCTCAGTGTCCTCAGTGTAATGACGGGATTTCTGTGAGCAGTTTTGTAGAAATGGTGTCTAAAGGACCACTGATGGTTTTTTATAAAGTAATTATCGAAGTTAACTCAGGAAGATCAATTGGAGAAAAAGAGACAAAATAAATATCAGTGGTTCTGAAAGTACATGATGTTACATCTGTGAGATTGTTATGTGTAATTTTTTACTGCTGATCTGCTGTTGGCACATGACATTGAAGAAGACAACGGGATGAATTATATCCTTAAATTAAGGATATAATTCCTCCCCTTGTACACTTTCAGAAAGACATCTGCTGTGATGAAATCTATTCCTCACTGCTGTGTAATCCATTATTGTAGATTGAAATGTTATTAGGAAATGATCAGACAAAACAGGGTTTTCAGGAAATACTGTTAACTGTTCAGTTTCCATCCCATATGTCACAACAAGATCTAGTGTATGATTAAAGTGGTGGGTGGGTTATTTTTTCATTTTGAATACAACGGATTAAATGCATGGATGATAAAATCACCTACAATAATTATTCTATTATTATTATTCTATCTGAGCACTAAATAAGATAAAAATTCTGAGAAAACAGCCAGAAACCGCGAGGCCCAAGTGAACAATAACAAATAAAGCTGTTTGTGTGGCTGTAATTTCAAATAAATTACAACTCTGCCTGTGTCTTTGGTTGATTAATAAGCTGGAGTGGAAGATTGCTGTCAAACCCCGTCCTCAGCCTGTGCTTCGAGGTTTTGGACAGTTGGTATAACTCATGGCTGTTGAATCATTTAAACTAACATAATCATCCTGCTGTAACCAGGTTTCTGTAAGGTGGAGGAATTTGTAGATCAATTACTAACAGGGACTTATATTATTTAATAATAGACACTATTTTACTCTTTGGTGCATTTGTGGATACTATGTTTTTCTTTTGTTGTGATTTTTTATGTTTAAGTCATTATTTTGCTGATTTTTGGTTTGTTTTTTCTTGGTTTGGACACAGACACAGTCTCTAAGGGCATGGGGTTTTGGGGGATAACAGGGGGAGAGAAGCTGTGGAGAGGCGCGTAAGACTGCGACTCTGCTTCCTGATCCCAACTCTCGATAGTCACGCTTTTTTTGTGGGGGGGGGGGGAATTATTAGAGACATGGACAGTTTGGTTGTGTGGTGGTGTGAAGAGTGAAGAGGCCAAGGTACTAGTCAGTCGGCTACGAGCTAAGCTAAGGTAGTGAGTCCCTAAAGATGAATGAATACTTTGAATATAATTAGCGGGTTATTCAACAGAAAGTGTGCTTTGGATAAAGCATTTAAGGATTACACTATGTAATAATATAAGTTTTTAGATCAAATTTGAATCGAAATAAGCTACAGAAACAAATTTCCCACGTGTGGGACTAATAAAGGTTATCTTATCTTATCTTATCTTAAAACACCACTGTGTGCTGTAACAGGAACAGGAAGTGATGCTCTACCCCAAGACCAAGTGTTGGCAAGTTTGTCGCACACACCTTATTTTTCTGCAAAGATGTAAATGCAAAAGCCTCTCCCCTGTTGACTGAATTTTGATGTTTTGGTGAAATTTTTTAAATTCATATTTTTCTACTAAGACATATACTACATTTTGGTGAATAAGGAGGACCAGTGCTTCCAAGGACCAATCTTACACTGATCAAAATAATCAGAAAAATCACTTTGGCCATAATTGTGCAGCCCTATCTTAACAGGAAGAGTATTCTAATACACGGGCAACCGTATCAGTGGATTACCTCGGGGCTGGCTCCGAGGCAGTGTTCCTTGGCCACTATGTTGGTATCCCTTCCCCAGTGTAGCCTGCTGGGTGTACATCGAGTAGATTGAGGAAGCCGCCAGGGTCTGAGGTTTCTGAAGCACAGGTGGGGGACAATCAGAGAGTTCTGGGGTGTAAGGTCGCACAGCAGCAGCTGGAGGACTCTCCTGCTTGTTGGGCAAAGGGAGGGTGTTGCTATGACTGGATAGAATTCCTGGAGCCCTGAGGGGGGCCCCAACTGGCTTCACCTTACCAGGGAAGGTGCCAGTGTTATAGGGGGCTTTGGAGAAGGCTGACAGGCCAGAAGATCGGAATGGTTTGGGCTTGCTGGGAACTGGAGGTGGTGCTGTCAACTTGGAAAGACTTTTGGATGAGACCTGAAAGTAAAATATAGCAAACGTGGAAACACAGGGTTATACTCAGAGATTGATGATATAACTGCAAAATACAGAAAATGAAGCAATAAATCAAATATCAAAATGAGCTGAAATGTAAAATGGCTTTACATTAAAATTGTAAGTGCTCAGCAGCTATTAACCAGTTTGAGTTTGACTTTTCATATTTAACCTTACAATTATTGTACCGTAATTGTCGGGCTATAAGCCGCTACTTTTTGCACCAGCTTTGAACCCTGCGGCTTTTAGTCAGGTGCAGCTTTTCTGTGGATTGTCCATGATTTTTGTCATATCGTAAGACGATTTGTTTTGTTTGTTCCGCTGTTGTACGGCACTACGTTGCCTGTCGGAAGGGCATGTGATCAGACACACAGTATCGGGGTTCAAGAGTGGTATGTTGGTCACATGTCCGTCCGCCAGGCAACGTAGTGCCGTACGTAGTGCCGTACGTAGTGCCGTACGTAGTGCCGTACGAAGTAGCGCGAAAAACAAACTTCAAAGTAGCACTACACGTTCAGCCGGAGGCGTGGATGATGAGCGGCGATAAACTTGCAAAAAGCAAGTTATGCTCAACTCCACCAGTGGATTCTGACAGCGTGGAAAAGTGTGAAAACATCCATGATCACCAACGGATTTCGAAGGGCTGGACTGCTGCATGATGGAGAGGAGGACACCGCCACGGCTCTTCTGAGGGTGTTCGACTCTGACACTGACAACGAGGATTTGTTTGGTTTTGAAAGTGACAACGAAGGAAAGAAGCGGAGAGTGGATGACGAAGCCATCCTGAGCCTGTTCGTTTCCGACACTGGAGGAGAGGACTTTGGTGTTTTTAGTGCGCAGGAAGAAGAGAAAGATGGTGAATGACTGACTTTTCTTCTTGTTAAAGCCGTGTCGCTGCACCTGAGCCTAAAAGGTAGTCCGAATCTATTTTTCTGGTGTGCTGTAGGTTACTGTTATGTACTACATTTGTTACTCATTTATGAAGCACAGTACATGTTTCGTACTTGTAATTACCGCTACTTGTACATACCTAAAAAGTTATGCAAATATGTACCCATAACTTGTTTTTCAAAATATTAATAAAAGGGGTGTGTCTCCAAACAGCCATCTCTTTCCTGACAATTCCCTTTGTGCATATTCTCTTACATATGATAAGTCAACATTGAAACACCTGCGGCTTTTAGTCAGGTGCGGCTAATGTATGTACAAAACAGGATTTTCCCCTGATTTTAGCTGTATGAGATGTAGAGACTAAATGGAAGCCCACTGATACCTGATTGTCCCTGAGCAGGTTCTCTGTGGAACGATTAGATCGTGAGGGGATGGGAGGAGGAATGTCGGACCCAGAGTAGCTCTTGTCTATGGCGGTCTCACCACCTAGAAAAGAGAAAGTAACTCTAACATCCGTGGGACTTTGTTTAAACAATTTTCTATCTCCCAGATCTCATTCCTTCTATTCTCAGGTCTGTCATTTGTACATGGATATGAATGCATGGATAGACTATCCTTAAATTAGGTTTTCAGTGAATGTCTCAATGTCTCAATGAATCAGCATGCCTGAACGTTTATGTGTCAGATTAGAAATGTAGTAACAAATGATTGTAAAGGCATAGAAAGTTTAAATCCTCTTTCTGCAAAAGGTAAAACAGAAACAGGACCTAACTGACCTGAGTTGCGGCAGCTTAGACTCGACATGCGAGGCAGAGTGGAGGCATGCTCGTAACCCCTACTGGATTCGGAAAATGAGCTTTCCCAGTCAAAGATCTTGCTTGTTTTTAAGGTGTTGAAACCTGTGAGGCAGAGATAACTACATCAAGTAGAGTTTTGGTACTAGAAATAGAAGTGACTAACTCAGACTCAAATAGTGTTTCAGCATGCTAGGACAGACTCAAAACATAGAAAAATATATTTCTTACATCACGGAAACATGTACCTGAGGCTGGTTTGACAGGCCTAGGAGGTGGCTTCAGTGATGAATCAGCCATGGGCAGGGTGGCAGTGCCATCTGGGTATGCTGGCTTCACCAGAATCTCCTGGCGGACCGGCACAGGTGGCCCCTGAGAGCTTGATGTGGAGGATGACTGGATGTACGGCCCCACCGCTGCCACTCTGGAGCCCATGCTATATTGTGGGGCTGTACAGTCTGAAGCCACCTGGAGTGAGCAGAAATGTTTGACTGCTGCAGCCTTTTCGATCAGTACTTGTATATTAAGCAAACAACAACAAAGCAAAAATAAATGTTTTGTACAAAAAACAAACAAAAAAAACTTGATGAAATTGTAGAAATCTACTTTTGCTGATATTTTTTTCCTATATAAACTCACTGGCTGGTTCTCACTCTGCTGCAAAGCAGCCTTTTTCTTCCAGAGCCGTTCCCGGAGTTCAACCAACCGACGGTCCATCGCAGCTACTTCCAAGTTCCTTTTGTTCAAGCTGTCTCTCTGCTGCTGCAGCCTGCCACTATGATCCTGATTCAGCTTGTTTCTTAGCTGTTTGGAAAGGAGGGGGTGAGAAGTCAAAGTATGATTGAAAACCAACAGAAAAAATATTGTCTAGAATAATTTATTAGACACTAGGTTTAACCTCCTAGCAACTGTAGCTGGAAGTACTAACAGTGTGAGATAGAGGTATGTACAGCCTGATATCAAATCACTCCCTATATCAGTGGTTCCCAAACTTTTTTTGCTAGGCCCCCCTTTGTTTTATAAGAAAAATGTTCATTTAGTTTACATTTAGTAAACAATTAAACAAATACAAGTAACCTGCAATAAATTACAGGTAGTAATAAAATACACTACTAACTCTTTTACGCTACATCCACACCTGGGTTTGGCTGTCGGAGGGGTGCTTTTTTGAACTGCAGGTCCTTGAAGGGTAATACAGTTTGAAGCTGGAGGATCGCTATATTAATATCCGAGAGAAGCTAGCTCCCCTAACTAGTGATGTGCGATACCACTGATTTCCTTTCCGGTCCGATACCAAGTAATATTCAGGGTGGTATCGACGATACTGATCCGATACCGATACTTTGTACAAAAACGTATTTTATTTATTGTATCTCAAATTATAGCGTCATAATGATTACAGGACATCAGATTACTTGTTCTTATCACTTAATAATGCAGAGTTCATCATATAGAAATAAAAAACTGAAGTGCGCTATTTGAACACCTTGCCTGCCTGCAGCACTAAAGGACTCTGTGAGAGACGTCTGTCTCGCCCTAGCAGCACCTGTCCCTCTCCTCCTCTTCAGTTCGCCTCAGCATACGCTCGTCATATTCTGTGAGATGATTTACTCTGAGGTGTTTGACAAGTTTAGTGATGTTGCCACAACCATACATGCCAACCCTCCTGATTTTTCCGGGAGAATCTCGAATTTCAGTGCCCCTCTTGAAAATCTCCTGGAGACGCCATTTTTTCCACCCGGACAACAAAATTGAAAAACCATATCGCAGAATTCATAGCGCGGCCAGCCAATTCCAGTTTCCAACAATGGCGGCAGCTACTTAGTTTTAATATTACTCTTATTTCTCTTTGTGGGTCGCAAAAAAGCTTTTGACATATTTTCAGGTGAGAATGTAGCTGTGTAAACTTCAAATATCTGAGCCGACCGACACATCGTCTTCAAACCCCCGCGGTCTTTCACTACTCGGGTTAAACATGATATATAAGTCACTTTGATAACTTAAAAATTTTATTGTTTGACTTTTTCAGTGTTTTATTTGTTCGTGAGTAAATTGGTTTGGCTGAAATTAAAGTTATTAGATTAGATTAAATTAAATGTAACTTTATTAATCCCTCGGAAGGGTTCCTCCGGGTTTTCACACAGCTGAATAAACGTCAAACAGAAAATGATTAAACAGAAGTGTGAGACGGTCGAGAGTTTACGTCAGCGCCTGGTTATATTTTAGATAGCAAGGAGCAGACGGCAGAGTTTCACTCCACCGAGGGAGCTCGTGCTGTAGTACTTTCTTTAGACCGGGTAGTACAGGTGGAAGCAGCCTCTGAATTTGGACACCCCCGCTGTTTCCGGGCCGGCCAATAATAACGGTGACATTTAACGTATTTTATCTGAAAAATAAACACTGTAAAATATATTTATCACCCTAAATTACTAAAATATCGATATTTTAATGTCAGAATCGATTCTAGAACATAAGTGATTGGTATCGGAGGAACCGATATTTCAGGATCGATCCGCACATCACTACCCCTAACTTTCAGTAGCTGTTGAAAGGATAAAGTTGTGGTATATCAGTGGTTAGAAATACCATTATTACTTTGGGATTAGTTTAACACAAAGTTAGTGCTGATCTGGGAACATTGCTGTGAGTCACAGTGCGCAGCCTAAAGGTCCTTTCACATCGGCGGCAGGATGTGCTGCTAATGCTAACTAAAAGCAAAGGATCCAGAATTTGTTGCGCTGGCTGTTGAGCTCTGTGGGTTGTTGCAGCAGCTCTACCTGTACTAGATGCACCTGCTCCTTGTCGTTTCTATCTCTGACTTTATGTCCTCTACAAGAGTTTTTTTTTTTTTTGCTGGTCCTTCAAATGTTCAGTAAAACATGTATGCTAATTCATAACGAAGAATGCTTTGTAACTATCCCCACTAGTGAAGACTGTCATTTCCACAACACTGCCCCCCCTCCCCACCCCGAGGTCCACAGCGCTGTTGAAAAGGCTCTGGAGGTCCCTGTATTAAGCACGTAAACCTGTGACACAAAAATCACCAAACTCGGACCACCACAGACTGTTTTCCTTCGTGGTGATGAAGGAAAACGCTGGGCTGGCATGTAAAAGGGCATTTATTCCCTTCAAGGACCTGAAGCTCCATAAAGCACCCCTCCAATAGCCAAACCCATCTGTTCTCTGATTGGATAGTTAAATTTGTGATTGACATGACATTGGCCAATCAGATGAAAGGAAGAAAAATAGGGTCAAAATTCGTACTTGTAACTTGAAACTTGAGTGCAGAGTTTCACGTGTATTTTTTGCTCAGTCTACACACAAATCTTTTTTACACACACACAAATTCGTTTTACACATACAAATCCTGATTTACAAATACTAAATATTTATGACCACAATTTGAGCCCATATACACTCAACAAAAATATAAACGCAACACCTTTGTTACTGCTCCCATTCCCCATGGGATGGACGTAGAGACCTAAAATTCATTCCAGATACACAATATAACCATCCCTCCCAAACAGTGGTCACAAATCAGTCCAAATGTGTGGTAGTGGGCACATCTGCTATATTGAGATAATCCATCCCACCTCACAGGTGTGCCACATCAGGATGCTGATCTGACATCATGAGTAGTGCACAGGTGTACCTCAGACTGCCCACAACAAAAGGCCACCCTGGAATGTGCAGTTTTTTGCGCTATTGGGGGTCTGGGGACCCAGAACCGGTCAGTATCTGGTGTGACCACCATTTGCCTCATGCAGTGCAACACATCGTCGCATGGAGTCCATCAGATTGTCAATTGTGGCCTGTGGAATGTTGGTCCACTCCACTTCAATGGCTGTGCGAGGTTGTTGGATATTCGTGGGAACTGGTACACGCTGTCGTATACGCCGGTCAAGCACATCCCGAACATGCTCAATGGGTGACATGTCCGGTGAGTATGCTGGCCATGCAAGAACTGGGACATTCTCAGCTGCCATCTGCCCTGAACAATGTGAACCATGATTCATCCGTGAAGCGCACACCTCTCCAACGTGCCAGACGCCATCGAATGTGAGCATTTGCCCACACAAGTCTGTTACGGCGACGAGCTGGAGTCAGGTCAAGACCCCGATGAGGACGACGGACATGCAGTTGAGCGTCCCTGAGACGGTTTCTGACAGTTTGTGCAGAAATTGTTTGGTTGTGTAAACCAATTGTTCCAGCAGCTGTCTGGGTGGCTGGTCTCAGACGATCTTGGAGGTGAACCTGCTGGATGTGGAGGTCCTGGGCTGGTGTGGTTACACGAGGTCTGCGGTTGTGAGGCCGGTTGGATGTGCTGCCATATTCTCTGACACGCCTGTGGAGACGGCTTATGGTTGAGAAATGAACATTCAATGCACGGGCGACAGATCTGGTTGACATTCCTGCTGTCAGCACGCCAATTGCACGCTCCCTCATTGCTTGTGGCATCTGTGGCATTTTGCTGTGAGACAAAACTGCACATTCCAGGGTGGCCTTTTGTTGTGGGCAGTCTGAGGTACACCTGTGCACTACTCATGATGTCAGATCAGCATCCTGATGTGGCACACCTGTGAGGTGGGATGGATTATCTCAATATAGCAGATGTGCCCACTACCACACATTTGGACTGATTTGTGACCACTGTTTGGGAGGGATGGTTATATTGTGTATCTGGAATGAATTTTAGGTCTCTACGTCCATCCCATGGGGAATGGGAGCAGTAACAAAGGTGTTGCGTTTATATTTTTGTTGAGTGTAGTTGGTCATTATAAGAAGTGTTTGTGAACTAAACATCAAGAATGTGGGATACTGTTTGTCCGTGATTTGGAGAGCCCAGTTCGTGCTCCCGACACAGGGAAAACCAATTCTACAGGGGAGGCCTACCTTGGCCTTGTGCAGGTAAAGCCAAAGGGAAGATATGTTTCACCATATTTTCTAGTCTTTGGCTTGGAAGGCAGTTGGTTTGGAAACATATTTGGCGATGTTTCATACCCTGCTTTGCGTATGTGTGGAAGCCCCGCCAAAAACCTGTCCATTATGCTACCATGCCCCCCCCCTGCAATGGCTCTGCACCCCCCCCCCCCCCCCCCCCCCTCCCCAGGGGGTGGGCCACACACTTTGGGAACCTCTTCTTAAGTCTTAAGTCATGACACACTTCTCTCCCCAACATAAGTTGCCAATATATGTTAAAAGTATTGGTATTGGATTGATACCAAAATATACTGCACAGCACTACAGACAGGATGAGAGTGCAGGAATGTCTTAAAGACATAAAGACCTGGATGGCCACTAACTTTCTGCTTCTTAATTCAGATCGAACTGAGGTTATTGTAGTCGGCCCTGAAAATCTTAGAAATATGGTATCTAACCAGATTCTTACTCTGGATGGCATTACCTTGGCCTCCAGTAACACTGTGAGGAACCTTGGAGTCATTTTTGACCAGGACATGTCCTTCAACGCACATATTAAACAAATATGTAAGACTGCTTTCTTCCATTTGCGCAACATCTCTAAAGTTAGAAATATCCTGTCTCAGAGTGACGCTGAAGAACTAGTTCATGCATTTATTACTTCCAGGCTGCACGACTGTAATTCATTATTATCAGGATGTCCTAAAAACTCCCTGAAAAGCCTTCAGCTAATCCAAAATGCTGCAGCAAGAGTCCTGACAGGGACTAGAAAGAGAGAGCATATTTCTCCTGTTTTGGCTTCCCTTCATTGGCTTCCTGTTAAATCCAGAATTCAAAATCCTGCTCCTCACATACAAAGTCTTAAATAATCAGGCCACATCTTATCTTAATGACCTTGTAGTACCATATCACCCTATTAGAGCACTTCGCTCTCGCTCTGCAGGCCTACTTGTTGTTCCTAGAGTATTTAAAAGTAGAATGGGAGGGAGAGCCTTCAGTTTTCAGGCCCCTCTTCTGTGGAACCAGCTTCCAGTTTGGATTCAGGAGACAGACACTATCTCTACTTTCAAGATTAGGCTTAAAACTTTCCTTTTTGCTAAAGCATATAGTTAGGGCTGGACCAGGTGACCCTGAATCCTCCCTTAGTTATGCTGCAATAGACATAGGCTGCCGGGGATTCCCATGATGCGTTGGCATTGAGTTTTTCCTTTCCAGTCACCTTTCTCACTCACTATGTATTAACAGACCTCTCTGCATTGAATCATATCTGTTATTAATCTCTGTCTCTCTTCCACAGCATGTCTTTATCCTGTCTCCTTCTCTCACCCCAACCGGTGGCAGAAGATGGCCCCGCCCCTCCCTGAGCCTGGTTCTGCCGGAGGTTTCTTCCTGTTAAAAGGGAGTTTTTCCTTCCCACTGTCGCCAAAGTGCTGCTCATAGGGGGTCATATGATTGTTGGGTTTTTCTCTGTATCTATGAAGCGCCTTGAGGCGACTTTTGTTGTGATTTGGCGCTATATAAATAAAATTGAATTGAATTGAAGAGAGGTTAGATTTAAAGGTAAGGACTGCTCAGTGACGTTTGATAAACTGCAAATTTAAAGCTTCCATGTGACGTCATAATTTTAATCACATATGATGTGTTTTGATAAATTATGTATTTTCATTTTGCAAAACAAACAAAGCTATACTAATTTTGTGTTATTCAACTGTTGCATTAAATTACTGCATTAATGTAGTGAACAAGCTTTAAGCTGATGACGCTTGGGTTCATTCAGTGAATTCCAACTTTATACTACCTTGTGTCAGTGTAAGGGATGGATATCAGCCAAGATAGCTTGTGAAACTGCTTACATCGTGTTGAATTCAGTTGTGTAAATCCACAAAAAGCAGGTCAGCTGATAACAGCGACACGGAAAACCTACTGAAGCTTACATGAAAAATGACTGTGATTCTTTTCCCTATGCTGAGCTACTGCACAGATCTCAGGGTTCCCCCACCTGCTGAATCCCACTCTAACTCTTGACTCATTGTACTGTTTAGGTGTGGAGACAAAGTCACCGTCTACAATGTGGGCGACAGAAAATAGCTATTTGTTTAAAAGTCTGTAAAGTCTGTACTTTTGCCACCTCTGAACATAACAACAACCAGTGGCTACTTTCAGCCATGTTTCACATCTGTATTGGCTTGTTGTAAGCCTGTTTGCTGGCTTGTTTGCAAACTTCTATATAATTATCAATTATAATTAGGGTTTAGGGTTAAACAGAACAAATGCAATGATGGAGTACTCAAGAGCTCCAAATGAGAAATGTTTTTTCTATGATGTATTAAGCACTTATCACTATTTCTGACACGCTGAACTTAATTTAAAGAAAAGAGTGCAAGAGGCTTTCATTTATATCATTTTATTTTTTCCATTTATTAGGCTAGGATAAGACCATAGTCCCCCGTTTATCAGGCAGGGAATTTTGCTCCCCTGTCACACCTGATCATAAGTGATAATGAGAAAACATACTGGATGCTTTAATTTGGTTTTCATTTACAGGCCTCCCCAACCTGCATGCACCCATGTGATTACAAATACAGAAAAACCCTGATTAACCGTACTCTCTTCAGCGATCCTGCACACAGTCATTATGCCTCCAAAGAAAGGCAGCACCCACCATCTGAGGCAAACAGAAGGAGCCACAACTGAAAAACTAAGGTATGGAAATGACAACTTTCTACGCAGACAACCTCAAATATTACTGTCGGACTGCCTCTTACTCTTACTGCCTTTTTATGATTACAAATGCTACAGAAACAGAAAATATATTTCCCTCCACAATACAAAGTAATTTGTGTAAAGGCATAACAGTATCATCGATATCTTCACTCTCTCTATTAGGTAGAAATATGATTTTATGTCTGTAGTTGATTAATGTCAAGAGATTTTCACATTCATCAAAGAACGCTGAATGACAAATTTTGCTATAAAAATCCGATATATATTTATATCATACTGTAAAGAAAGCAGAAAATATGGCAAACATTTAATTTAATTGTAGAACAGCAAAGTATAATTTAATATTAGCAAGAGAAATTCTCAGCTGACATCTCACCTGCAGTTCTTTGTAGAGACATTCCAGCTCAGCTGTAGAAGACATGTTGTGGTGGTGCGGAAGAAGAGGAAGAGAAGGCTCCAGACTGTTGCTCCTCAGTCCCTCCAGCTGGTTGCTCAGCTCCTCTACCCTCGCCACAGCCACGAGCAGCTCTGTCTGCTTCTGATGGAAAAGGCTGGTCATCTGCTCGATCTCCTCCACTGCAACACAATCATATCATTGCAGTCCTTAATTGATCCTGGTGTCATCCCGCAGTACCCTGCACTACTTATTTAAAGATAACCATTACACTCATTTTCAGTTTGAATAGGTTTTTTTAAAACCTTGTACTGGGCATACTCTCTTGCTGTGGATGAAAGTACAGACATGATGGACATTGCACGGCTGGCCATCTTCATCCGTGGAGTGGAAATATTGGACATTAAATCGATGCACGGGACAACGACAGGAAAAGACATTTTTGAAAACGCATGTCAAAGTGTGACCGACATGAAACTGCCCTGGGACAAACTCGTTGGACTTACAACAGATGGAGCGCCGGTGTTGTGCGGTGAAAAAAAGTGGACTCGTCGGCAGGATGAGAGTAAAGATGCGCAAGGAGGAGAAATGTACCGGTGAGTTAACAGCATATCACTGCATCACACACCAGGAAAGGCTGTGTGGTAGAGTCCTAAAAATGGAGCATGTAATGATCACCGAGTTAAAGGTTTGAATCACCGTCAATTTCAGTCTTTTATGTAGGAAATAGATTCAGAGCTTGCTGACATTCCTTATCATACAGAGGTCCGTTGGCTGAGTTGGGGAAAAGTTCTCAATAGAGTTTTTGAGCTCGGCAAGGAAATCTGTCAGTTCATGGACACGGCATGTATGATGCAGTGAAGGCATTTGAAGTGAAGCAGTCACAAATGCACCAGTGCAACTTGCCTCATGTCAGGTTTATATTGTTGATTGTCATTTATGCTTAGCAATATTTAACCATATATGCTTAGAGGTGTATAATCGATTGTGTAGTGATACGATGTGTGATCCTTAGGAGTCTGCAAAGACTTCCAGAGTGTTCTGGCATTCACACCACATCCTGGGAGCATGGGAGAGGGCGTACCTTCTCTTGTTGTTTTATGGTAGGATAAACGTAGCCATGTCAGTTTTAGTCTAAGTGCCTTTTGTTTAGATGAACTGCTGGACTTACAGACCAGCAGGTTTAGGGAAGTCATTTATGGGGTCACACACTGACCCCACACACACACACACATACTTACACAACGCACAGGCAAGGTACTCTTTGTGTGTATGTATACGTCATGTGTTAATGAACCTATGTGTATTCATGTGAGCTCAATAAAGGAACAATGTTATGGGGGAGCGGACGAGAGCGACTGGGGTCAAGCGAAGGAACGGCGCTTGTCGTGGTTCTCTCCCTCATGCATGAGTAACACGAAGAACTTTGCCTACTTGTGTCTTGCTTTTGCTGTGTAATCAAATTGTCTTGAACGTTCCAGCAAATAGGTTCAAACTACAAACCTATCACCTCACTTTCCCTGTTGCCAAGTAATGTTGAACCAAGTCGGCGCACTTTGCTGATAAACTGAGCGCACTGCGCACTGAGTATGCCCGGCGCTTTGGTGACTTTGAAGCACAAAAAGAGAATTTCGAGCTGCTTTGCAACCCATTTATGTGGAAACTGCACCTGTGCAGATTCAGATGGAGCTGCAGTGTAATGATACACTCAAGGCAAAGTACCACACTGAATGGCCCGCACAGTTTATTAGTTCCATTCCTGAAGCAACGCCTCAGCTACATGCGGCTCCAACCTTGTGTTTGCTTTCATTTATTTTTTCTGGGGTTTTGGCAGCATGTTCATATTTCTAACTTGCATAATTTTGACAGGATATATTTTTATGAAGAGCAAAATATTTAAAGTTTATTTTTTTCTGGAATAATATTCCTGTCTGTTTTTATTCATATTTATGTTTAAAAAACATTGTTTTAGTGTTCAATAAATGTTTATCTTGTTTGGCCCGCGACCTAAAGTGTGCCTTAAGTTTTGGCCCCCTGTGCAATTGAGTTTGACATCCCTGCTGTAAACCATAAAAGGTAGTATTCATTTTTTTAATCTGATGATGGTGTTTATATAGCAGTGTCGACGTGCTGTTTAGCATTCTTTTCTGTCATTTGAACACTGCGAGCAGTAGCTTCTTTGCTGTGGCATGCTGGGGTGCATGCATCAAAGAGAAGGACGCAAACAGACTGAACAAATTCAGGAAGGCCGAGTCTGTTTTTGGCATGAAGTTCGCCACGGAGGTGGTGATCTTTGACAAAATGCTTGCAAGACTGCAGGCAATCATGGACATGGACCCCCTCCATAACACACTGGACAATCTGAAGAGTAGTTTCAGCAACAGGTTCCTTCAACCTCGCCTGTCTGAGTTGTGGTACAGGTCTTTCCTTCCCGCTGCTATCAAACTCTTCAGTCAGGTCCACACATGTGGAACGGAACAAATCACATCTCAGTGCACCCTCTCATTTTTGTACACCATATTTGCACATACTTGTCCTTTTATATTTATATTTATACCTATCTCTATATTTATCTTAACATTTATCTATCAATATCTCTGTTTCTGCACTCATTTTCTTTGAAACTGAATTTTCCTCTGAGATTAATAGTTTCTCTGATTCAGATTTACCACGTATATTCGGTTAAAATTTATGTAGTCAATTCCTATCAGAAAGCATTTTTCTACACATGGTTCTGGATGATGATTAGTAAAAGCACATATCCCTAATATGGTCATCTCAATCACACCATCATGAACAGTCACATTCTGTTTTACTTAAATTTGTCTTACACTTTACTTTGTTCTGTTTCCTGCTATTTTTGTGCCAGGCCAGTGTTCAGTTAGTCAGTCTCCTCAGTATATATACCGTCACAACAATCTTAAGCCAGACTGTACTCTTTGCAGTAAAGCTTTCCAGTAATTCCTAGTATTCCTTGTGTTGCCTACTACTATCCTAACTGATCTGATTTAGAGTATTTCATTGACTTTTCCTGTTGCTTGCGTTACTTGGATTGTTTGCAACTGATTTCTCATGTATGACCACGGCCTGTACTGGTATACCTGTCACAGCAGATGGCCCCGCCCCTCTCTGAGCCTGGTTCTACTGGAAGTTTCTTCCTGTTAAAAGGGAGTTTTTCCTCCCCACTGTTGCCAAAGTGCTGCTCATAAGCGGTCATTTGATTGTTGAGTTTTTCTCTGTATGTATTTTTGTAGGGTCTACCTTACAATATAAAGTGCCTTGAGGCGACTGTTGTTGTGATTTGGCGCTGTATAAAAGAAAATTGAATTGAATAACAACTTGGACGGTTGAATTTTATTTAGAGCCTCTTCTCCTTATACGTAACACCAGCTGCCTGTAAACCTTTTGTTTAAGAAGGGTAGCCAGTCAAAAGAAAGTTGACTTACACCACGAGTTTGGGATTGAAAATGAACAGTGGGACGCCAGTACCTCTTCTTTAGCTTTTCTGATAGTCAGTGAACAGAAATATAGAGTTGGATATGAGAATATTAGCTCCCATTTAAAAAAATCCCAAGTTTATTTTAAAAAATACAAAAATTAGACTATTTATGAAACGAAAAATTTCTTAAATAGTTTTCTAATGTTTTTCCCATGTTGATGTTTGCCCCAAACTAATGTGCCAAACTTGTCGGTGCATTAGTGCTTCATATTGATTTTATACAATTAGGCCCAGGAATATGTGACACATAAAACAGTTCAAAACTAATGTTTTGGATAAGAATAAAGAAGCTCTGCAAAATGTTACAAAGCCTATGTAGTCGCATGGCTCACTGACCTAGATTGCTATTACTTAGGCGTTTCTGTTCCACCTGACCCTTTAGGGCCCGGACTCGTCGCAGTTTGGCCTCCTGGTTATGCGCATTCTCCCTGAGCTGCCACAGCCGCTCCTGTTCTGACGCCTCCTGTTGCTGCTGCTGGTGATCCTGCAGTTTCAGGAACCGTAGCTGCTGCTCCTGCAAAACACAATGCTTTTCAGGTCTTTATCATATCATATCATGCTAAACAGCTACACCGATTTCTTCCTGATATACTTTAACTGGAAGACATGAAACATTGACTTTTTTATTTTTATTTGAATTTTATTGAATTTTATTTTTTATTTTATTTGTATTCTTTCACTTATTGTTGCATGTGTGTTGTTGCTGCCTGTGTTTGAGTAATTTCTGTAACTGTGAGACATCTGCTGCTGCCTATCTTGGCCAGGTCTCCCTTGAAAAAGAGGTTTTTAATCTCAATGGGATCTTCCTGGTTAAATAAAGGTTAATAAATAAATAATAAATTTACAGTACATCTTGTAAAATATATCTAGCCATTCATATGAGGTATAGAAGGCTTGTGTAGTCACAGTCGAATCATGTACATCACTTTAGTATGAACATTAGTCTCTGTTTGCACAGAGCTTTGTTTGGTATACTAGTCCAGGGGGCAAACGGAGTACAAGAAGTAGTTAATAAGCATCCATAGGCAACTGCAAGAGGTTATTGTGAACTGCATTTAAAATAGTATCAGCATCAATATAAGTGGTAACACCAGTAGTAGTAACAGTAGTAATAGTTGTGTATGGTGTGTTTTACCTTGGAGGCCAGCAGCTGCTGCTGAGCACTGATCTGCTGCTGCTGTCGGGTTGCCAGGTCGTGCAGCTCATTCAGCGTCATGTCCAGACAAGGAGCTGAAACCTGTAACGCAGATACAGTCAGAGTTCACTTTCACACAGACAGAAATACTAAAAGACACATTACACTGTCCAGCTGTCACAACCTTCATGCATTTTAAGGTGCAATGCACAACTTTCTGTTCAGCCATTTACGGCAGCGGTCCCCCGAGCCATGGACCGGTACCCGTCCATGAGTCGTTTGGTACCCGGCTGCGAGAGTTCAGGCTTGGATGTGAAATTCATGGTTTTCAGGGTTTTTGTCGGTTTTTAGCATTATTCTTTTTATCGTTTTTATCGTTAACTTGGTTTCTCTGGGTCTTTTCCCGTGCGTTATGAATAAATCTTCTTTTTTTTAGTATGGGTACTGGTTTTATTTTGTTGCATTTATCTGCGACACCTTAAAGGCCGGTCCATGAAAATGTTGTTGGACATAAACCGGTCCGTGGCACAAAAAAGTTTGGGGACTGCTGATCACAGAAACTCAAAATGCAATATCTATGAATGTGTTTGAAGGGATTCATGTTAGTCGGTAATAAAAATGTAAGCCAAGGCAAAACACACTGATTTATTTTTATCAAAATCACAGTAAAAGTCTCTCACCCCATTCTCCAGACATCTCTCCAACGAGGCTTTCACCTGGTTTCTCCTCATCATCTGATCTGCAGCCCTGGATCCAACTGGACACAAAACACAGTAAATACTAATGAAGAATTTAATCATTTTAGCCATGCTCTACTGCCTATCCAGTGTTGGTGCAGAAGATGGTCAGGATAAGCCAAGATTGACAACAATGTATATAAACACATAGTGAGTGAAAAAGGTGAATGACGATAAAATACTAGTGCATAATAATAAGCCCCCAGCAGCCTTAGTTACTCAGCAGTCAATTGCTGAGTAACTAAGGGAGGATTCAGGGTCACTTGGTCCAGCCCTAACTATATGCTTAGCAAAAAGGAAAGTTTGAAGCCTAATCTTGAAAGTAGAGATAGTGTCTGTCTCCCGAATCCAAACTGGAAGCTGCTTTCACAGAAGAGGGGCCTGAAAGCTGAAGGCTCTGCCTGCCATTCTACTTTTAAATACTCTAGGTACAACAAGTAGGCCTGCAGTGCGAGAGCATAGTGCTCTAATCAGGTGATATGGTACTACAAGGTCATTAAGATGAGATGGGGCCTGATTATTCAAGGCCTTGTATGTGTCAAGATTCTGGGTCATTTGACCCAGCGTTCTTAGTTTTCCTGTGTTCCTGTGTCATGTTAAGTTCATTTGTTATTCTATGGGTCCTAAGTTGTTCAGGTTAATTTACTGGATTTCCTCTCGTGTCGTTATCCCCCTTTGTCTCCCTCTGTGTGGCCGTGTATATAGTGATGTGAGCTATTGTGTTTTGCTCATACTCCTTGTGCTCTGTGTTTTCCTCTTTCCATCATGTTCTCTCTCTCTCTGCTTCTCTCGGCTGTCTCTGTGTACTCTCTGTGTTATGTTTAAGGTCCGCGTCTTGGTGTCAGAATTTCGTGTCCTCCCCCACTCTGTTATGTGTAATTGTCCTCAGCTGTGTTCCCCGTGTGCTTCCACTTCCCTCGTTACCTTCTGTGTACTTATGTCAATGTCCCCCTCTGTTCTGTGTGGCGTCGTCCCCTCACTGTGTGTTTCCTCCGCGCTCCTATGTCCTTGTGTTTCCAGTGTAGCTCCCTCGTGTCTCTGGTTTTTGATTTGAGTTTCTTGTTTATAGCTCCTTGTGTTTAGTTTAGTACCTATGTGTTTTTCCAGCAATAAAGCTGCCGTTTTGAGTTCATCCCTCCCCGCGTATGACTCCTGTGTTTGGGTTCTATTTCCTGCCAGCCACACAGTGAACCATGACAGTATGTGAGGAGCAGGATTTTGAATTCCATTCTGGATTTAACAGGGAGCCAATGAAGGGAAGCCAAAACAGGAGAAATCTGTTTCTAGTCCCTGTCAGGACTCTTGCTGAAGCAATTTGGATTAGCTGAAGGCTTTTCAGGGAGTTTTAGGACATCCTGACAATAACAAATTACACTAGTCCAGCCTGGAAGTAATAAATGCATGAACCTTTCAGCATCCCTCTGAGACTCTTTAAGGGCCAAGTACAATAAGCTCAGTTTCATCTGAATTTGGAAGCAGAAAACTAGTTGTCATCCAGGTTTTTATGTCTTTAATGCTGTCTTTAATACTTTGTATACTGCATGTAAAGAAGCATGTATAATCTAAACAGAATTGGTTCTAGCACTGAAGCCTGTGGAACTCCATAATTATCCTTAGTGTGTGAAGAGGACTCTCCATTTACGAGAAAAAATTGGAGTCTATTAAACACATAAAGACCTGGATGACCTCTAATTTTCTGCTTCTGAATTCAGATAAAACTGAGGTTATTGCACTTTGGCCTAAAAATCGTAGAAATTTGGTCTCTAACGAGGACTCCCTCGAAGAGATTCTGGCAAACCATCAGACGACTCAGGAGGGGAAAGCAGTGCTCCACCTGCAATGTGTATAGTGCGGGTGGAGCGCTGCTGACTTCTGACTGAAAACATAGTCGGGCATTGTAAGGAATACTTTGAGGACCTCCTTAATCCCACTGGCACGTCTTCTGTGGAGGAAGCAGAGTCTGAGGGGGACGACTAGCCTATCTCCGGGGGCGAGGTCACTGGGGCAGTTAAACAACTCCTTGGTGGCAGAGCCCCTGGGGTGGATGAGGTCCGCCCTGAGTTCCTGGAGGCTCTGGATGTTGTAGGGCTGTCTTTGTTGACATGCCTCTACAATGTTGTGTGTAGATCAGGGGTGGTTCCTCTGGATTGGCAGACCAGGGTGGTGATTCCCATCTTTAAGAACGGGGACCAAAGGGTGTGTCCAACTATAGGGGGCTCACACTCCTCAGCCTCTCTGGGAAAGTCTATGCCAGGGTGCTGGAAAGGAGAGTCCACCCGCTAGTCGAACCTCTGATACAGCATTAACAATGCGGTTTTCATCCTGGTCATGGAACACAGGATCAGCTCTTTACCCTCTCAAGGATACTTGAGGGTGCATGGGAACTTGCCCAACTAATCTACGTGTGTTTTGTGGACTGGGAGAAGACCGTGTCCTTCAGAGTGTCTTGTGAGAGGTGCTTCGGGAGTATGGGGTGTCTGGTCCATTGCTTCAGGCCATTCGATCCTTATACAACCGTTGCAAGAGCTTGGTCCGGATAGCCGGCAATAAGTCGGACTCATTCTTGGCCAGGGCTGCCCTTTGTCACCGATTCTGTTCATAATTTTTATTTGACAGAATTATGAGGTGGTGAACAGCTTTTAGTTGGGTGGTCTCAGAATCTCATCTCTGCTTTTCACAGATGATGTGGTTCTGTTGGCTTCATCGGATGATGGCCTCCAGGTCACACTGGAACAGTTCGCAGTTGAGTGTGAAGTGGTGAGAATGAGGATCAGCACCTCCAAATCTGAAGCCATGGTCCTCAGCCAGAAAAGGGTGGAGTGCCCACTCTGGGTCAGTGACGAGTTCCTGCCCCAAGTGCAGGCATTTAGGTATCTCGGGGTCTTGTTCACGGGTGACGGGAAAAGGAAGCGAGAGATCAACAGATGGATTAGTGATGCGGACACTAAACTGATCTGTCGTGGTGAAGAGAGAGCTGAGTTTAAAAGCGAAGCTCTTGATTTACCGGTCGATCTACATCCCTTATGTACCACAAGATGTGGATAGTGACCGAAAGAACGAGATCACAGATACTCGTTCTGTGAGCCAGTCACCCTTCAGAGAAAGGGTGGCTGGCCTCTCCCTTAGAGATAGGGTGAGAAGTTCTGCCATCTGGGAGGGGCTCAGAGTAGAGCCGCTGCTCCTCCACATCAAAAGGAGCCAGCTGAGGTGGTTTAGGCGTCTGATAAGGATGCCTCCTGGGTGAGGTGTTCTGGGCATGTCCCACCGGGAGGAGGCCCCGGGGCAGACCCAAGACATGCTGGAGAGATTATATCTCTCGGTTGGACTGGGAACGCCTTGGTGTTCCCCCAGACAAGCTGGAGGAGGTGGCTGGGGAGAGGGAGGTCTGGGCTTTTCTGCTTAGATTGCTGCCCTCGCGACCCGGCCCTGGATAAGCGAAAGAAGATGGATGGACGAACGAGTGAAAGCAAAGTAACCTACAAGATACACTGTGCTCATTCGGACCTTCAATAGTGCCAATATTTTCTGTATATACACTGTCAAGAGAATTAGAGGAACACTCACCTTTTTACTTTTCAAACACAAGCATCTGTACTTGTGAAAAATGTGAACAATGTGTGTTCTTTTGCCACCTCTGTATATCAACTAATAGATGGATAGAGGTATATCTGTATATTTACAAAGGGGATACACCAGTACTGCCACTCCACTGAGTTAACCACAGGATCCATACCTGCCATCAAAAGTGAGAGGATGGATACTGTCTATCAAATTCTTCATAATTAACATTCAATTGATTACTTATAATTATAAATTAGCTTAGACCTAAATGTTGTACCTAAATCATAACCTGTACTGTAGTTACGGCTGTTTGGACATTTTAATTTTTTCTTTTTAAATGTTATGAGTGCCAAATAGTACTGAGACTGTTCTGGTGGTGTGTGGTCCTTTATTAAATAACATAGTATGTCAGTTTTTTAATTACCTTTAGCCATTAAATTTCTTTCTTACCTGATTCTCGTCCAGGTGCTCTTTGGTGACGGAGGTGATAACGTACCTCTCCCCTCTGCTGTCCTGATCGCTGCAACACCTCCAGCATCTGTTCTCCATCTCCAACAACACGTTCTGATTGATTGAAAAAAAGCATACAACGTTAAAGAATATAACATTAACCCTTTGTTACAAAAAGAGATGGAATTAATCAATCATGATATAATTACACTATAGGGCCAAAAACTATGTGTGAAACTATAGTTCTTATCACCTGACCTGAAAGTCACATTATGGCTACTTTTGAGATATAGCTACAACCATATCAGTGTTTGTGTATTTGAGGTTCACGTGAATGAATACCGCAATTCATTATTATTATTATTAGGTCACTACTAGCAGTTTGGATATCTACTTGACACAAGAAACTCACCTGAGCCTCTCAATATCTCAGCCAGATAGCAGTCAGACTCGCCAGGCTCCTTGCAGAGCTCCACCACATCTCTGCACAGTGTCTCTGGTGTGATGGGGACTTCACTAAAGTGTTGGTTATTGTTGCTGAGGTACACAGTTAGGAACATCTACAATTACAAAATACATTTTGGTAATAAGAATTCAGGGTTCACGTTCACGTTGTTTCAATAGACTACCTTTAAATTAGGAAGACTGTCATCAATGACAGTAGCTCACTTGAAAAGCAGGATGAGAGATCCGCGTCACTGATTTACAACTGTGAGCTTGTGTATTACTGGGTCTGTACCTTAAAATAATAAAGTACCTTGAGGCCAATTTTGTTGTGATTTGGTGCTATATAAACAAAACTGAAATTGAATTGAAAGGAACTGAGCATCAACAAAGCCTTTTTTATATTGTCATAAAATATAATTATTGCAAATTTTCTTAAAATATCGTGATATAATTTTGAGGCCATATCACCTCCTTCTATAAAGGAGGCACCCTAATCAGATGCCAGAACTACCTCAACTGTCCTCTTGCAATGTGGTTGAACGGTCTACTTCCTGCATGACCAAAAGCTTCACTCTGCTACTCAGACAACCCTTGGATGAGGTTCATTCTGCTACTCATGCTCATATGTTTTGGTTAGTACCCACTCATAAGCATAACCATAAGTAAAACTCAACCAGTAACATCATAAGATCGCCAACCTCACTTTCACAACAGACCTGTACAACATCCACAAACTTAAAATAGTTCCAAGGGCTGTCAGGTTTCCAATGTTCTGTTTAAAGTGTTACAACCAAAATCATTGGAATAGTCCGTTAACAGACTGTGTTCAGTAAAACAGCATGCAACATAACAGTTTCACTGAAAACAAAACCTGCCCTTTTTACCTTTATTGCAGCTTTTGTGCTATTTACAACTATTACAGATATTTGTGGACAGAACTCCCATGATGCAATGAGCCATCTGTTACTCCAGCAGGGTAGGCCCACAGCCAGATTACTTCCCACAGCCTGCCAACCTGCGTGGATGCAGCACTCAGCACTTTTCAGCCTTTACTTATCCTGTGAACTAGGCACTAACCAACAACATGCTCAAAGGCTTATCAGAGCTTCTTCTAAAGGTTCCCATCCACAAAGCTGGTCTAAGGATTAAAATCTTCAACTTGACATCCCTGAGCTGGCTTTTCTCATTTTGCACAGCTCTTTCTGCCCTGATTTCTGTTTTATTCATTCCAGTCAATGTGGTCTGAAAAAAGCTCAAAAGAACAAAAACATATATGATGCATATGCCAACAAGATATAAAAAGGGAGGGACTGAGCATTCAAAAAAGACAAAACAGTATTTTAAGCTAAATGCTACTGCAATGGAGGTGGAGTCACACTCTTCTACCACAGAGTAAATATGAAGAGAAATGAAGCAAGTGTAACCTTAAAAGAAAAGCATGGAAATAGTGTTGTGCAGGTTAAGAGTGTCAGAATCATGAGTTTGAAGCTGGAAATCGAATGTCAGTGCTGAAGTTAGAAAGGCATGGTTGAAATGGTTTGGACATATATAGAGGAGGGATAGTGAATATACTGGACAAAGGATGTTTGAAGATGGAGCTTCAGGAGCCACCAACCTTCCAATTAGTAGATCACCTGCCCCACCTCCTGAGTTACAGCAACCCCCAAGAAGTTCATGGATAAAAGAGGGGGTGGTGTGACAGAAAAGGATGCCAGGGATAGTGTGAGATGAAGGCAGATGATATGCTGTGGCGACTGGTGACGGGAACAGCCAAAAGAAGAAAAAGAACAAGTCCAACCATGTTGTGGCTTACCATGTTTTTGAAAATTGTATATAGTGACCTAATTAACAATAAGATCACTATATCATTATTGGTAATAATATTATCATCTACTATTGATAAGGATAAATATAAATATACTAGTATTCATTTTGCAAACATGTGTGTAAGTTTTCTAAGTCAGTCAGGCTTTCATTTGTTTGTACTCACATTTGTAAAGTTGTTTGTGAAGTACAAATCAGCTATACAAATATTGATAAAATTTGGGTTTGTGCATGAAAGTTTCAATGCATGATTTATGCACACTGTTTGTGAATAAGGGCCAATGTATGCTTGTGCCATCATTGTGGTGGAGGCGTGGTCCCTGGCTCAGCTGCAGGGGGAGGGATGGCGCAGTGAGCTCAAGGGGCAGGGCCAGGGAGGCTGGAGGGCCAGGTGGAAATAATCAACCAAACAAGGTTTCTCCCTTCACATAGCGAGGTCGGACACGAGAGGAGAAGTGTGCGGGCGGGTTGAAACCTGGCTGGTGTGTGTGCCGAACCAGGGAATTAATACGAGTGCACAATCAATTTAGGGGAAAAAACAGTTACACAATCGAAAGAACGGCGTGTCGGTCACGGCCCTTTACAGTGGTGCCGAAACTCAGCTGGTATGCCAGACTCACATCGCTCAGGCTCCGACACCCTCCCCCGGTTCAGGAGGTACTACAGCGTCCCGGTAAGGAGTCATGGGGGTATGCACCATGCTTTGGGGGACACGGTCTGCACGCAGAGCCTTATGCACCAAAGCTTGGTTCGCCCCGGGGCATTGCTGAAAGCGGAGTGGGTGAAATGTGTTCATGGTGATATTCACAAGTATCCCAAAGTGCCGCTGATATTGAAATCCAAGGGCAAAACACACAGTTACCCCGCGCCTGTCCCCTAATTCCGGGTACGAATTGAACAGCGTTTAATAACGTGTTGGGGGCAGTATACGGGGAGGCAATCACGGCAATCATGTGCTCAGTGGCGACGTCCGTCACTGATTCCGGGGGCAGAGGGTCTTTGACCAAGTGATAGAAATTGATGATCACGTGGTGCGCCCTGAAGCCGTGTGGACCTAGCCGCTCTTTGTATCATTAAAAGAGGCTTTATCGAGTGAGTCGTGACACTCGCACAAAGGAGACATGGGCAAAGGCCTCCACCTGTAAAACCATTCCTGTTTTAGGTCTGTCTCATTGTTGGCGTGCACAGGTTAGTAATTTCATTAACACCAAAGCAGCTGAAACCAATTTACAACCCTCTTTGTTGTTACAGTACTTGGCCTGGTTAAGGTGTAACAGGAGAAAACGGTATTAGTTCATCTTGGGGGGAACACAAGTATGTGAGCCAAATGTCACTGAGTCATCCAAAAAGGTCTTGAAACAGTTTACTCAAAACCACAAATACAGTTGACCGAAATGAGAGCTCAACTGCAAATATACAAAGGGATAAATTACTGGGCACATGGATGTGACATTCAGTCTTATTGATAATTTCTGACAAATCAGTGGGTACTTCAGTCCACACAGTTTACCTTTTTAGTCACTAACCTGAGGATTGCTTGTCAGAGATTCTATAGGAATATTACCTGAAACATGACTAAAACAATAACTTTCATATATGCAACATTCAATCTTCTTGGTTTTTTTAATTTGTTCATGTGCTTTCTATTTTTTCTGCAAGACAGTAGTGTGAGGAAAAGATGAGAAAACTAAAATGTGTCATGTGGATATAACTGAGAAAAAGTGACTACCATAGAGAATCTGGACTTCAGGCTTTGAAACAAGTCCACAGTATCACCATGACAGAGCTAAAATGGGCAGTTCCAAGCTTGCCAATGATTGGGCACCATGAGGTCACACATGAGTGTAATTTTTTTCAAATTAAATAAAAGAATCTTTTCACTTTAGTCCTAATTACTATAAGAAAGGTTGCTAAGGGCGTTGTTCATTTTGGTCTCGTTCAGTCAAACTGTAAGATTACTCTGCTCAGCAAATGTAAATGAACATTGTCAGAAAGAAAAGTGTAATTTTCTATTTAGCCCCAATCATTTCTCCTGGCCTTTTAGCTCTTAAGAACGATTTTGTTTTATGTTATTGCAGGCTACAGTAGCTGTTCTTGTCAACAGAAAATGGAAATACTCAAGAAATTTAAGTTGCAATAGTGTTAGAAATAATAAAACCAACAAAGGCTCTAACTGAACCAGTGAATGACTCTGAAAGAGATTTAATGGTCTCAGTGAGAAGCCGTCAACCAGCCTGCCTACTGTCCTACATAAAGAAAACTGGAGCAATGCCGTCTTCCTTCAGGTTCAGACAAAGTGGGCCACTGTCATCAGTCACTCAGCTGAGGTCGACCAGGAAACACTGCAGCCAATCAGAGATGATGGAGGAAAGAAGGTTTCTCTTGGGAGTCTCTTGTCATTGGTACCACTGATTCCTGAACATCAACAGATCCTAAAAACAGACTACATTTGTGAGTACGTGCACATTTTTCACCTCAGTCACCTTTAGTTTCACTTGTAGCTCTGATTAAAATGGGTAACATAAATAGTCAGCTGAGATGAGTAACACTTCACACCAGGCATTTCCATAAATGTCTGCCCAGAAGCACCAGCTATCAATCGTTGCAACCTGTTGTTTGTGAGCAAAACATGTAATAGACACACCGGTCCACTGTGACCATTTCACGCTTTCTCTCCAAAAGTGAAATGGGCATGCATGCTGAAGTTACAGTACCAGCAGGAGGAGATGATATAATCAAGTTGTCTATTTTCTTCCACATTCCAATAAAAATGTACATGTGGCCTGTTAGGTTGGACACTGAATTATCATTAACATTAATTATTAACATCTTTACCATCATAATGCCTTGTTTTCAGCAGCACTAAATTTTGCATCGAAGCACAAACTTCAGAATGCTGACATGCTTGCTCTTCTTCACTGCAGCCATTACATGCTCTTTCAAAGGCATACAGACACACAAACTCTCTCATTCACTAGAACACATAAACAAGCGAACACAGACACTTGCACAAAAACACAAACACGACACACACACCAAATCTGTCATCTTGCAGTTAAAACACTGTAAAAAATCCTTCCAACAAGACAGTACAGGCTGTTTGATTTTATACCACCACAACATCATTAATTTCAATCATAGAGGAAAAAACCCTGTGAACTCCTGGAAACACTGCTGCATTATAAGCACCCATAGTAGCTGAAAGTGGAAACATGTGAAAGCGAGCTGAAATATTAAAAAGCCCCGAAGAGTGAACCTGCTAGTCAACAGGCGGAGAGCCTTAAAGTCCTGTGGCCTCAGCTCCTAATCCAGCCAGGAATTAGAGCTGCATCACGCTGCTTAATACTACCACAACCCCCACTGCTGTATGGGATGAAATTAACGATCCATCTACTGTCTGCAAGAGGTCAACAGCTTCGTCTTAACAATGATCAAAATGGAGTCGCCTCGTAATCCTGTTATTGACTTGCCAACAACTGAGACGTCACAACAGAAGCAGACAAACACACATGGATACATATAGTTCAGCTTTAATCAACAAAAGAAATGTATTACATAATTTTAGCAAATTAAAATCATTTTAAGCTGTTTTTGTTGCTACTCAGATTACAACTGCAAACTCAACATTTTTATTTTATTTTTGTTTAATACTGGTGCTGATGTAGATATCTATGAAAGCACCAATCACTACAAATGTGACAGTTAATAAATCTAAACATTTAACACAGTAGATCACTGATTTAATTAAATAATTTGATTATTATAATTAACAGGACAAATTAGGAAACTCTGTCAAATAATCCTGAGATCAGAAGCTCAAAGCTTAAAAATTAGAACTGAAGCTAATTTGAAACATTATCAGACAAGACCGGGGAAAAGCCAAAGGTCAAAGAATAGTGGTTTTGATCTCAGCATGCATTATTTATAACAGAGTGTTAAATCACAACCAAACTGACTGAAAACACATTTCACTGTCAGTGTGCCGACTGTTTTCATTCCCGCATTCAGTATCCATCCTATTTCTGCTCAGGGCAACATGCTGACAGCTGCCACACTGCAGGTCACATCCCAAATGTTTTGTAGGCACTGTGGAGGGCTGTAGCCATATGGCTACCAGCATCACATGACATACCAATATTGGATAAACAATACACACGACCCCATTGTCTAGGACGCTACCACAGTGAGCAGTATAAACGCAGAATGCTTCCATACATCTATTGTTAACATTGTCTTCTGATTGACTGGCATTGTTTTGTTAGATTATATTAGGATATGTCCCACCTACTCACTAATCATCTATAAAGTCATAGCTTTTGATAAAGTGTATGTTATGATGCTATTGGTGTCTGTAACCCACCAAGTAATTTTATTAGCCTACCTACCAACTTATAATATTACACTACACACTATTAATTAAATCTACCTACCTAGTAACATCTGTCATCAGCAGTGTTTAGCATTGTTTGCGCTTATAAACATGCAGTGTGTGTATATATGTATACATATATAGCTGAGCTTCACATCAGCTCAAAGCAGTCTGGCCATTTTCCTCTGACCTCTGGCATCAACAAGGGATATTACACCAGAGGTCTGCTGCTCGCTGGATACTTTCTGTTTTTCAGACCATTTTCTTTAAACCTAAACATAATCCCAGGAGTTTCTGGAAATGCTCATGCTAGTTCGTCTGGCACCAACAACCATGCAGTGTCACTTAAATCACCTTTCCTCCCTACTCTATCTCTCAGTTTGGACTTCAGCCACTTGTCCATGTCTACATACCTAAATAGATAAATGCACGGAGTTGCTGCCATCTGATTAGCTGATTATATACTTACATTTAAACACATTAGCATATTGGCCAACATATATGGTGAAAACCAATTTTCTTACTGATGTCTGTTAGAGGATGTCAACAAGAAGGTGACTTTTCTACATTTGAATGTTTAGCGCAATTTTATACTATACATTGAACAAGAAAGAAGGAAGTACTCTCACTGTCAAAATGCTTCTGCCTAAAGATGTAAACAAAGCCAGAGTGGGACAAGTCTGACTTTATTGGCACCTTTGAGACCTGAATATCAGCACCAGGGTGATGTTGTAAACTAACATGAAGGTTACAAATGCTTTAGCTCCTCATCGCCTAAGGAATATTAAATAAATAGTGTTCCCATATGACCTTGAATCGTGTGTGTGTGTTAGTGAGTGTGCTAGTGTTAATTTCTGGTCACTGTGGCAACAGTTACCAAGCAGCACAATGAGCTCCACTGAGCTCTGCCTGGAAGATTATGAGGATGCAGTTTAATGAATAGGGCGTGCTGCCTTTTTAAAGGCAGCTTTTATGTAACATTTAAGGCTTGCTTCACTATCCTGAATCACAAAAACTGGTCCTTTTATGCTTTTTTTTTCTCTCTCATATACACAAACATAGTATATGTGTATACTTTTATAGTGTTGGAGGTTTAAGTAGACAAGGACAAAGTCTTAGATACAAAGGTCAGCAAATGTTCAGGTAATCTCTATAGGCTGCTCTAAATGTTCTAAATCTGGTTTCTAAATTATATGTTTAATAATCTCTATTAATGTTATTACAGTTCTCCAAAACATTGTAAATCACAAAATGGTCAATTTAAATATACTGTAATAAATGAAAAACATATGCTTGTAAAGAAAACAAAATATTACCAAAAGTATCAGGTTGAACCTTTTATTTTAAACATAATATTATATTCCTTATCTTCTGCTGGAAAATACTGATGTCTCTTTTTTCCCCCATTGCAGTAAGGTTTTCCTCTCTGGTTAACAGATAATTTCTGTTTCCTGCTTTTTCTTACAGTCTGGACGTCAAAGTTAATATGGAAAACGAACAAAAAAAGACTGACAAAGGTTTTGTTTTGGGTTTTTTTGTTTTGTGAGCCACAGTAACTGTCTCAGCAGAAACAATACTGACAACTTCCACTATTTAAAAATAGAGCTTTGTGATTTTCTTGAACTCTTCTAACTGCAGTGGAAATGCTTTTAATTAAGATTTCTCCCACTTATTCTGAAATCATGTTTCAGCAGTGGTAGCGTATTAGCAGTCCGCTGGCAGTTAGTGGACACCCTGTCTACCTGCAGAGTGGGCCTGTTGTTGATGGGGGCAGTGTACAATGTGGTGTAACGGATCTGGGGCTACTCTTGCTTGTGGGTCTCTCTGTCAGGCTGCCAGAGAAGACGCCGTTAACATGCAAAAGAGCTCAAGTAAATCCAAGTGTTAACAACAATGACTGCTGTGTGTTGCATCTTTGGTGTTTCTTTTCACACGTCTCTCATTGCTGACACTCTCTGCCCTTGTTTCAGTTGTAAGGGTTCTTAAACAGCGGCTTTCTACTCAGCCTGAGCACTCAAAGCACTCATTCACTGATTCATCCGAGCACTTTTTTCTATGCTTAAGTGCTTTCTGTCTAACATTCACATTCCAATGGATGCATCAGTTAGTATCTGCAGACTGCAGCAGCCGGGGATGGAACCACCAACCTACAGATTGGTAGATGACCTGTTCTACCTCCTGAGCTGCAGCCACCCACTTGTCAACCAGTCAACATTTGTTCATTAACATCCAGAAACCTGTAGTTGTTGTGTTGGAGGACACATGGCTCTGAATGAGAGCATAGAAGCCCCACCCATCTGCTGTTCATTATGTTGTTAATGAGGGCAGCCAATCAAGTCGGCATAAGTAAAGTTGTACAAATCAGCTGACCAGGGGCTCGATTTGTTCCAGCGTTCTTGATCCTGTCTGGTTCAGTTATGAGCTAAGCAAACAGTCACATGTACACATACAGCACATACAACATGTCATTAACATGGAAGCTCTTCACTATGAGCGAAGTCAAAAAGTTCAAAATAAACTGTAGGTGGAGCACCATGAAAACGTAATCATAAATTGTCTTCACCCAGCTGAACATGGATATTTTAAGGAAGTTAACAAAGGTAACGTAGCTTAAGCTACAAAGAGCTCGACAGCCACAGCGCAAGCCAGCGGTCTGGGTAAGGTTTAAAAAGATCAAAGCAGTTAGAAGAGAAATGATAAAGATGAGTGAACAAGAGAAACAGGTCGATATCCTGCTGTCTGGTGAATTTACAGTCAGACTAGAAAATGATGCAAGTACCTGACACTACCACTCATTTGCGGTTAATCAATGGTACATTGGTAGCAGAGCACTTTAGTTTAAGTTGTTTCGGTGACAGAATAGCCTGTAAACAATTTACAGAGTTCCGTAATATTTGGCATTGATAAAAAATTGATTTTTGTTTTTTGATTTGTTTTTTCAACTTGTCATTTTTATAAAAATAAAGATTATTTTGAAGTGTGAATCAAAAAAGCTACATTTAGCAGTATAGAGTAGGGCTGGGCCATATTATACCGTTCACGGTAATACCGGTATAATGTTAGGCAACGATAGGAAAATGAAATATCGCGATAGAATGGGAGTAAAACGCGCATGCGCAGTGCCTTTGTTTTCATACGCACATGGCCGATTGTTGAGTGAAACAGATGAACCAGAATTGGTTTGTAAAAACGGTGCAACTTCCGTGATGTGGAACTGGTTTGGTGTTTGTCCATCAGATACACAACAAAGCACATTTTTTTGCAGAACATGCAAGCGGCCGTCGTTATTGTCGTATTTGTCGGACTAAGATGCTCTTAAATCTGGGAGTAATCTGGGTCCTAAACTCCGTATACTTCAGGTCAAACAACACTGCAGCATCACTTAGAGTTAAAAACTGTCTAAATTCTTTCATCTTTAATAAAACGATCAGCATTGCTGCTTTACCAGGTGTAACTATAAAGTTTAACTTCCAGGCATCCATGAAAACAAAAGTTATTACATTTAACGGAGTTAGAAGTTAGCAGGAAGCTAGCGGAAGTTAGCTCGCTAGTTTCGCTAGTTACCTAAGCATGATATTGCATGTTCTGACTGAGAGATTTCTGAAAAAAATCAAACGTACAGCTCTGCTATCACTTCCAACATAAATGAAGACAGGAAACTAAACAGCAGTGACGTTTGTAGGGTTACTGAAGTTGGGCTAGCTGCTATATAATGATGTGCTACGTGATCGCTAGCGACACAGCTATGTTAGCATAACATAAACAGTGAAGCTGGAGGACGAACACTAACACTTTTCCACTTATAAAAGTTAACGTGAAGGTTCTTCATGGTTAGAGACAAATGCAATCGCATGGCAGGATGCTGTAAACGGACCAAACTTCAGTCAGGAGAACAACTGAGATAATCCATCCACAATACGAGGTTAGTCATTAATATACTGCAACAACATGGGAATAGAGCAGCTGCCAGAGAATTCAACATTAATGAATCAATGGTACAGAAGTGGAGGAAGCAAGAAGAATGAGTTTAATAAAGTTTGATTTATCTGACTGCTTTGTTTCGCTTAATGTGCCTTATAATCCCGTGCACCTTATGGTCCGAAAAATGCGTAATGCACACTGCAGTTTAATGTTGCAAAGCACCTCTTTTTAACTTCAGTGGATATTATACATGGTTATGCTCAGGATATGTCAGCCCATTTCTACTCGAAATGCCTTTTGGTTAAACTTTCAGCAAGGAATTTGCATTTGCACTGTTACATTTTTATAAAGCTTTAATGTACATAAAAACCAGCTTCTTGTTTAAGTGAAAATAAATGGAAGGTTGTCTTTTTGCGCTAGTAATGTTGTGGAGTTGTATTTTGTCTCGCATCAATTATATCGTCGGTTATATCGTTATCGCAAATTTTCAAATATATATCGTGATAAATATTTTTGGCCATATCGCCCTGCTCTAGTATAGAGTATAATATGTGTCACCTTTACACCTTTATTTAAGACAAGTTGTGAGTAAATTGGCTATTGTTTTATAAGAGCTTCCTCCAAACAACCTATGTAGAAATAATGAAGTCAAGAGTAGAAGTTACTGTCTATAGAACAATAAATGAGAAGTTCATCTCACCATTTCCTCATTGATAGAGTCTATAAAGTTCCTCTTTTGTCTGCCATCCATTAGTGTGCAACCCCCCCCCCCCCCATCATTAATGCAGATAACTGTAGCTGAAACACACTTAAATCCAACCAGTCAACGTGTCAGTTATCTGAATTTCAGTGAAATAATGACACTTTGGCTTTGGTGGTCAGTTCACATTACTTCAGATTTGCAGCCATGAGTGATTTCCAGACACGGGACACCAGTGAAGAGTGGGAAGTGTGACATGTGACAAGTACCAGAACACCACAGCCTGAAATGTCAAACTGTTCAGCAGAAGTAAGACTGAGGATGTAGCATGCACGAAAAGGTCAACACTTCTTTTTTCTTTTTTTATTCTCATAAACCAGAAGAGTACCATCATTCCACATGAAAACAATGGTGCAATGCAATGGTGTTAATCTATTATTAGTAGATCCACAGCTGCTCACATCTGGTTGTGACACTGGTTGGTGCAACAGAGAAGTCTGCTGTGTTTGAGTCACTGCAGACAGACACCAGACAACTTCAAATCCTCTGTGTCACCTGCAGTTGGTCCGTGATGAGAGGAACACGTAATCCCTATTCTGTCTGATTCCACCACACTGGCATCTGTTGTCTAACTGATCCTGTTTTTCTGTTTAAGCTTCCCCACATTGTATTCAGCAGATATCTGCTAGATACAATGTGAGGGGTTAAAATTATATATACTCTGTAACAGAGTACTGTAATACATTTAACAGTGAGTCATAGTAATGTTACTGATCAAGTTGCTTACAAGTTGATTTCAGTTTGTGTTGATCAAGGAGAAAATGTGAGAACACTTTACAATTTCTAAGGAGTGTGAATGTTAAAGAAAGTTACTTTAATTTTCATTGCATGACAGCAGGCACTGTGCAAACTGCACCCAACGCAAAGACACAATATCAACACAAAGCAAACCGCTAAGAACACTCCACCCATAGCCATGATTTAAAGCTGAACGTTTGCACATTAACACAAATTAAAACTACACCTAATATCGTTATTTTCAAACATAAATATACTGCGTGATTAAATATTAACTGTGTTATATGTAGTATTTATCATTACATTACAAAGTCGGAGGAAGCGAAGTACAACAAAAAATATTAATTTATAAAACATGACGTGTTATTTCGAGACACATTCTTAGTTAAAAATGCTTTCCAGGATTCCACGAAGATCTCAGTGCGTGGTCCTATAAATTTAATTCGTGATGCAGCTATGTAAGGATGTGTGGTAGAAAGTTGAACTCGGAGCTTCGCCCTCAGATGGTGATGACAGTTGTGCATGAATGGGTCATTAAGGCAGAATGTGATTTTCCACTCACCGGCATCATGTTGGCAGGTCCCCGCTCTGTCGCATCCACTGCAGCTGAAACCATCAAAGCTTACACCGTCAACAACCTCTGCTGCCCGCCTCTCTCTCTGCGCTTTACTGTCACATCACATCTATGTATATTTTTTTAGATTTCACCTCCTGCTCGACCTGTTGCAATGGGCGGTACGGTGGGATGCCCTCTGGAGAAAAAAGGCAGGTCGCTTTCAGAGAGAACTACATGCAGCTGAAGGAGAGCAGCGTTTACACACCAGACTGCAGCTCTTGATGATCTGAGCAGAAAACAAAGCGCGGAGAGCCGAGCTGCTGCTCTCCTGCTGCGCTCCTAATCTTATCAGCTCCCAGCATCTCACTAACGAGGCTTGGTTTTGGAGTTACTCGAGCATTAAACAGGAACAGCACTTCCGGTCGAATCTTTTCAGAATTAAAGCGACTCTTTCTCCAGAGTATGTTTTTAACGTGTACATTTTCGATTTGTGGGGATCAGAGATTTAAACCACCGTGATACTAAATAATACACAGAGTTATGAAAAAATTAAAATTCTAGCAAAAGAAAACAAATAAATAATAGACCATCAGTGATAAATATCCACTTTGCTCTGAGAAAAGAAATTTTCACATAATAATACTAGAGAATACATTTACAGTGAGTGTGAAAGGTTCTCTGTCTCTCTGTGTTACAGAGAAACAGGCTAATCAGGGGATTTTGTTTTAATCTTTCATATTCACAATTCTCATGGAATGAACTGGAACCTGAGGTGATGGACAAATACATACATACAACGCTCTAATTAACTCTGTCTGCTTTAAGTTCCCTCACACATGAGAAAATTGGAGTCCATTAGACAGATATGACTTAAACCACTGTGCCACAGTACCTTTAATATCTATGACATGTTCTAACAACTGTAATAAAAAGTGTGGTCAACAGTGTCAAACACTACACTGTCTAGCAGTACAGAGGTAAGTCTACTGTCTGAGGCCACAAGATCATTTGTAACCTTCATTAACGCTGTTTGTGTACAGTGAATTCTGAATCGATTCAGTTTTATTTATATATCACGAAATTGCAACAACAGTCACCACAAGGTGCTTTATACTGTAAGGTAAAGACTACAATAATAGAGAGAAAACTATCAAATGACCTCCTCTGAGCAAGCACTTGATGACAGTGAAAAGGATAACTCCCTTTTAAATGGAAGAAGCCTCCAGCAGAACCAGACACATTGATGGTTTGGTGGAAGTTATTATTGAACACAGAAAGATTGGAGAGAGAATCTAAACGAATATCAGCTGTACATAATGATCTGTGGGGTGGTTGGAAATGTTTTTCCTCTAATGGTGAAAATTTAATTTGTTAATGCAATTTCATTTATTTTTTAAAGAAACTTGTTAATTCATTAGTAGTGTAACGTGCGGTGGAGATGAAGCCAGCCGCGGAGGTGTGCAGCTGGGTAGCGAATGAGCAACAGCTTCTGACTTTCCAAAAAGTACTCATTTATTTACAATATCAAAAATAAAAGTGCTACCTCTACCACACATTACTAAAGAGCACACTAGTCCGCGTACACACGGAAGCATCCATTACAGGAGGAGTGCGAAGAAGAACAAAAAGGGGGTGACACACCAGTCATGAGACAGGAGGCGCCGCCATGTGGTCATACACTGCATTACAATAGCAACTGTTACAGTAGGTAAGGTTAAAGGAATGCTTGGCTCAGTAGACATGTGACTCTCTGTTGGCCTGGCAAGAACCCTGAGTTTAACCTGGGTTATTCTTATTTTCTTCAGGCAGTAATGAATAGTAAGATGTCCTAGTTTTATGATTATTTTTTCTTTGTTTGTTTTCCATTTTATTTTGGAGCCAAGAGTGGCTGAATTTGGAGGTGAGCTGAGCATGTGCCAGAAACATTTATCATGAGTTACAATTATCATTAGCTTAACACTGGTTAAATTTAGCTCTTATATCAAACACTGAAGGTTGGTGTTTTTCGTAACAAAAATTCTCAGTGAAACTTTTAATTTGAAACAGGAAGTGTTTTGTTTAGCTTCCTGGAGTAATGGGGGTACGCTATATCGACACACGTGTGTTTGG